>NW_026883334.1:0-47279 GCF_032173495.1 Musca vetustissima | reverse complement strand
CTGATAGTTCTTGACGAAATAAAATAAAACTATGACTTCTAATAGTCCTTTAAGAAAATTAAATCTGTGCTTATTTTTTTAATACGTCCTCTTCTGATATTTCTTGATTTTTCTTTTATAGATTACTGGCATATGGCCGCTACTTCGTTAGCGAATGTGGGTAATATTTAAACATGTATTAACATATTAATGTATTATCACAGAAAACTGCATATGTCAGAAAAACTAAACAATGCACACATTAATATCGACCATAAATTGAATTTGAGTACCATTTAGTACAAAGTTTCATGATTCGAGCTCTAAATGATCCTTAATCCAAGTTTCAGGATTCCAACTTTATCGGTTCACTCACAATATAAATTGTACCAAATTTAGTACACAGTTGTACCAATTTCCAAAACATTCTACATACCCCAATTCTACACCTCCACAGTGATCCTAAATCAAAATTGCAGGATTCCAACTCTATCGGTTCACTCACAATTCAAATTGTACCAAATTTTGTACACAGTAGTACCAATTTCCAAAACATTCTACATACCCGAATTCTACACCTCCACAGTGATCCTAAATCACAATGTCAGAATTCCAACTCTATCGGTTAACTCACAATTCAAATTGTACCAAATTTTGTACACAGTAGTACGAATTTCTAAAACTTCCTTCTTACCATAAACCTACACCCCATAGTGATCCTAAGTTCCAGTTTCGGGATTTCAACTCTATCGGTTCGCCCACAATTTAAATTGTACCAAATTTAGTACACAGTTGTACAAATTTCCAAAACATTCTACATACCCGAATTCTACACCTCCACAGTGATCCTAAATCAAAATGTCAGAATTCCAACTCAATCGGTTAACTCACAATTCAAATTGTACCAAATTTAGTACACAGTAGTACGTATTTCTAAAACCTCCTTCATACCACAAACCTACACCCCCATAGTGATCATAAATCCAAGTTTCAGGATTCCAACTCTATTCACCTACAAATTAAATTGTACTAAATTTAGTACAGAGTAGTAAAAATTTCCAAATCTTCCTACATACCGTAACCCTACACCCCCACAGTGATTCCAAATCAAAGTTTCAGGATTACAACTCCATCGTTTCACTCACAATTCAAATTGTACCAAATTTAGTACACATTTCTAAAACATCCTACATATCTCAATCTTACACCTCAACAGTGATCCTGACTCCAAATTTCATGATTCTAGCTTTATTGGTTCATCTAAAATTCAAATTGTACCAAATTTAGTAACATTTAGTACCCATATGTATTATTTTCTTAAACTGAATCCTGCCCCCAATCCCAAACCCCTACAGTGATCTTGACTCCACATTTCATTGTTTCCACTCTATCGGTTCACCGAAATACAAACAGTACCGATTATAGTACGATTTAGTACTTTTCGTACACACAAGTAAGAAATTACTCCGATGGTAATTTTTATTTCAAATTCCAGAATTCCAGCTCGATTTGTATCTCCAAATTACATTTGTACAAATATAGTACCAAATAGTACTTTTCGTACACATGAGTACACGCTTTCAAAACCATTTCCTTAAATAAACCCTACATCTCTACCCTAATTTGCATTCGAAATCTCAAGTTTTTAGCTCCCATCCATTCACATGATACGAAATTGTACCAAATTTAGTACATTTTAGTACTTTTCCGATATTTATAGTTCGAATTTCCAAAAAGTCCTTTGCTACATCTATTCTACACTCCATCAGTAACCCTCAATCCAAATTTCAGATTTCTAGCTCTACTGATTCGCCAAATACAAATGTTACCATATTTAGTACTTTTCGTACCGTTCTAGTACGAATTTTCAAAAACCCAGCCTTATCTGTCCCATTTGGACCAAGAGTGACACTCACCCAAAATTTCAAGATTCTAGCTTCAGCCGTTTCGTCTGGGCGTTGATGAATCGTTAAATCAGTCAGTCAGTCAATCACTTTACTCTTTTATTAGTATAGATTAAATTCGTACCAAATATAGTACTATATAGTACTTTTCGTACAAATGAGTACACGCTTTCAACACAATCTCCTAAAATGGACCCTACATCTCAACCTTAATTCACGCTCCATATTTCAAGATTTTAGCGCTATCCGTTCACATGCTACATAATTGTACAAAATTTAGATAGTTCGAATTATCAACGACCACCAAACCAAATTTCAGAGTTCTAGCTCCAACGGTTCGCCAGATACAAATGGTATCACATTTAGTACTTTTTAGTACTTTTCGTTTTCCAAAAACCCAGCCTTATCTGTCACATTTGCACCAAGGGTGACCCTCACCCTTGCATGTTACCTATTAGTCCTTGAAAAAAATGTCCTATAAAAATCCACGCTATCTGATAGTCCTTGAAGCCAAATTCTCCAAAAACTTTTACACCTCCGATAGTTTATTTAAAAGTAGTCCTTAAAATAGTATTCTTTAAAAAAACTTCACACCAAGTTTTTCTCTTGATTTCTCGTCAACAAAAACACACAGAACAGAACTCGACATCCGTGGCAGTGTAGCGTATGACTAATATCTTGACAATAAATATTCATCATACGCTGTATGTGACACAAGACAACTAGTAGTACTTGCAAAACCACACATCCTCCTAATGTAGAAAAAAGGTTAAAAAGAAACTGACAATTTTAAGGAAACCTAACAGTGTTTCTAAGTATTATTAACGTCAAGTGCAATAAAACATTTAAATATATGTTTCTCTAAACAACACCATACACCAACAGCAACAAGGACAACAACTACCGACTATAAATTTAATTTGCAACTGCATTTCATGTACAAATGTATATTTGTAGTTTTGTGTGTGTGTGTGTGCATGTGACTTTTTATAGATATGTGTGCAGCATGTTCAAAAGTACAAGACATCAGTGCGAAACGCATTACCTCCATATGGCAAACCATGATTCAATTTAATGGTAAATAATTCAAAGGATATTTAAAATGTACGCAATGCCATCAGCAGCAACGGAAAGACAAGAGGATAGGTTTCTAGTTGTTGAAATGTACAAATAGTACATCAAATGTAATATAGATATGTATTTTTCACACTTACCACAATGTTTAAAGGTTACCATAAGAGGTCTTAAGCAGTGGTTGAGTGCATTTAGCATTTGCAGGATGAAATGCCAACATTTAAGGTTAGATTCAACTGGAAACCATAAATGTGAAGGAAATTTGCGGGGATGTTTATAGAATATTGTTTCAAGGGCCAACATAAGGCATGGATTTTTAAAGAATACTATTTTAAGGGCTATCAGATGGTGAGGATTTTTTCAAGAATATTATTTTAAGGGCTATCAGATGGTGAGGATTTTTTTAAAGAATACTATTTTAAGGACTATCAGATGGTGAGGATTTTTTAAAGAATACATTTCAAGAACTATCACAATGTTTTTTTAAATTAATAATAGACAACTTCTATTATCTCGAGGATATTTGTGAAATAAATGATAAGGTGTTTCTTGTCATTGAATTGGTGAGTAATACACAAAGGTGGTCCAAATTCCTAAAAACAGGAAAGTTGTAAAGTCGGACTGTGCCGACTATATGATACCCTCCACCACTTTGGGTATATTGTACATATGTATCCTAACAAGTGTATGTCAATGTCCCCATGAAGGAACATACTCATGTCTTTCTGCAACTTATGATAGATTTAATTTCATTCGGGCAGATTTAGAGTCGTCTGTGTAACATGGGACAAATTTATGGAAAACGATTTACGCAGCACTGTTAACAAATTAATCTCAATCAGACACTCGTTCGAAATACATATGGAAGCCATGGCTGCATACATTTCAACAAAACCTAAAGTCATTCAAGCCACTCAAGACGAACCCTATTGAAATTGGGGAAAATAACCGATTTTTCCCAATTTCAATAAACTCCTGATATGTATCCGATTAATACGAAATTTTCGCTGTGCCAAATTTCGGCAAATCTAAAGATATTTGGGGACCTTGGTGCCCCATTTACCTTAAATCGGACGAAAATATATATGGGAGCTATATCTAAATCTGACCCGATTTTCTTCAATTGCAATAGGGTTCGTCCTTGGGACAAATAAGTGAGATGTGCCAAATTTCATCTATATCAGATCATAAATGCGACCTGTACTTTGTTTACAGAAATGCAGACAGACGGACATGCGTAAATCAACTCAGAAAGTGATTCTATGCATATTCTCAAAAGGAACCTTTTGCCTGTTACAAACCTATGAACAAAGACATAATACCCTGTACCATAGTGTGTTGAAGGGTATAAAAAATGCTAGATCTTGTTTAAAAAATTCAAACAAGTGTTAACAATTTCAGAAATGTGCCAGAAAAAAGTCCTTCAAAAATTGTATAGTTTATGATTAAATCTATTTGCATGTAAGTCAGGTTTTGGCCAAAGAAGACACCACCTATTGTATTTGATAACCGTCGATACTATTTTTATTACTAGCCTGAACACCATTATAGTTTACACGGGAAAGGGAACCTGGCCAAAGATAAAATGTGGCTCTAATCATCGATCAATATTTAGCGGGTGAAAAATTAAAAAAATAAAATTATTTTTAAAATAATATATTGTTGTAAACATTCATCGAAACTATTTTTAACCAGTGAGCGGACCAGTATAGTCGGACGGGGCCGATCATACGATACCCTACACAACTACCACGGAACTCAATTTTTCTGCGGTTGTTTATACCGAACCTGGGTAATATTTCGTGATATTTGCACCCTCTTGCCCGATTAGAGATAACCAGTACCTCTTCCTCACACTGACATATTTTCCGAATATTACGAGTATTCAGTACAGCTATTGTCCAGATTCCCCGTGGTTTGTGTTGTGATGTTCGGCTTTCATATGTGGTCTATAGATCGATTGGAAAATAACACAAAAAATTAAGTTTTCGGTCCACTTTATTCCAAAATTATTATCTGATCATCACCGAAAATTATAGGCGTTGTCCTTGACCATAACTGGAACCTCATGGAACATTTCAAAGCGATCAGCCCTATAGTTCCGCTCTCTGATAATGGATTATTAAATAATATACGAATACGGAGATACCTGTAAATATTTACGTGTAACTCCCACATCCGAGAACATACAACAATATAATTGGTATTAATTTAAAGGTCAACCACTCCTCTTGGATATAATATGAACTTCTCGGGTCTATGTCCTTCATGGGTAAATATATACGCTATAGAATACAAATTTTGTCATTTTTCACACAAAAGTAAGGGTCCATGAGCGACCAGAAAAACCGACAAAAATTTAGTATTTGGTCCATTTCATCCCCTAAATATTAACCGATCTTTCCCAAAAACAATAGGGGTCTTCATTGGCCAGAACCCATCCTACATGCAAAATTTCGTGAAGATTGGTCCATAACTGTGGCCTGTATCGTGTTTACAAATTATAATGGACAGACGGACGGACAGACATGTCTAGATCGGCTCAGCTAGTCGAGATATGACGATCGGTATACCTAAAGGTGGGTCTAGAACCAATATTTCGCGACGTTACAAACTTTTGGGGCTGCACAAAGCTATAATACCCTGACAACATAGTTGTGTAGGGTATAAAAAGTGTGCAATTTATTTTTAATAAATATCAGCATTTGTCGGTGTCAATAAGTTCTTGGAAAATAGTTTTACAATAACAAATATTTATAAAAACCTTATAGCTTCAATATTCTCTCGCATTCTCTCTCTCTCTTTTAAAAAGTATTTTTAAAAATCTTCGAAAAATCCAAAATGTAATAATCTCCGATTTTTTATGAAATAAACATTTACTATTACCCTGCACTACTTTGGGTATATTGTACATACATATCCCAACAATTTCATGTCAATGCTGCCTCGAAGGAACATTGAGATGAAAATGAAGGAACTTCAATATGTGATCTTTAACATTACGTATGCCGACTAACATTAATCCATAAAAATGACATTCTGCAACCTGTACTAAATTTAATTTCATTCGTTACTTTATGGAAATCGATTTGTAGCAAACTTGGTACCCGCTATTCTGTATGCCGCACTGTTAAAAATTTGATCTCTGTTAGACAACCATTCGAAATATATGAAAGCTTTGTCTGCAACTGCACCAATTTCAACAAATTTCAATGACGTCATTCAAGTCTCAATTTTATACGTTGTACAGAATTTAGTGTTAATCGGATAAACATTAGGAGTGTGATGCATCATTTACCTAAATTCGGATGAAAATATTTGTGGGAGCTATATCTTTATCTGAACCGATTTTCCACAAATTTAGTACACGTCATTCTAGACTCAATTCAGTACGCTATGCCACACATCGTGAAAGATATGTAGAGACTTTAGTACACCATTTACATAAAATCGGACGAAAATAAGGGATCTATAAAAATCCACGAAGTGATAATTTTATAATGCGATTTATCATACGTATAAGTATAGTTTTGAAATTCTTGAAGGGTCAATAAGTTGTGACTTTTCTACTACTCCTTTGACAACTCCCAAACAATGAATATTTATAAATCTCTTTTTTCCTGTGGAAAATTTTGTATTCGAAGCAATATTCCCTCGTCATATTATTTTAAATATCCAATTTATAGGTCTCTGTGTGAACGAAATCCATATCTTTTCTGTTCTCTGTTACTATATTAACATTTTACATAAGATATGTGCATTGTGTACATCACCCAGTGAGACAGTGCGACTATATAATGAAACACCTAATGTCAATGTGTTGGATGAATGTAAACATACACACGAACACACAAAGAGTGATTAATGGCACTTGTTGCAATTATACCACCGTAAATGTAAACAATGGGGTAGATGACTATGTACATATGATATGTACACATGTTACACACGCATATGTATGTATAATTATGTATAAAAGTTCATGTGGCATCCGCACTTCATTTTATGTGAATTGGAATTTCGTTTCTTGGTGATAGTTGGCCCCATTAAGTCTGTGTGGATTCTGATGACTTGTGCTATATTTAACAGCGCATAATTGAGGAAGTCTGTTTGTATTTACATCTACTTAAGCAACGCCACAACAGTTGATTAAAAGCACAACAATTATTCATTTCTACGAAATGAATAAGGATGGTGAATGAAATGCTGTTCCATTGGGATGATAGACGATGACAGATTTTTTTTTTTCATTTTATATCAATTTTTATTTCAACGGAAATGAAAAGAAAATGTCAAAGGAAAGACATTTACGGAAGATAATCAGTAGAATGAAAAATTATCAATTAATTACAAATTGATGAGAAGTAAATTGTTATTGATATGCATGGAATAAGTATATGAACTGAGTTAAGTGAAGCGTATTGGAGAGCTAAAATATGTTTATAATGATTTTCCATTTCCGCATTATAAGACTTACGGTATGGATGAAGTTCATTTTTTTAAATATAATTTACATGCATTGGGGTATAAATACGCACACTAATCGATAAATTAATTACCGTAACAAGAGAATACTTTCGTAGGGAACTAAAATTTGGAAAAGTCGTCCACAATTTATTAGGAACTGTGCAGAAATTCAAAAATATTGCCACCACTTTTGCTACCAATTTTTATGGGTTACTTATTTCGGCCAAGGACGAACCCTATTGAAATTGGTGAAAATCGGTTCAGATTTCGATATAGCTCCAATATATATTTTCGTCCGATTTTTCGTCAAATTTTGGGCCGATTGGCTCAAAATTTTGCACAACGTACTAAAGCTACGATAGCTTAAAGTGTGTCAAGCTTTATTGAAATAGGTTCAGATTTAGATATAGCTCCCATATATATTTTCGTCTAATTTTTAGAAAATTGTGCATCATAGTGTCAAATTTAGGCCGATTGGCACGCACAACGAACTGAAGTTAGGACAGCGCAACGTGTGCCAAATCGGTTCAGATTTAGATATAGCTCTCATATATATTTTCGTCCGATTTTTAGTAACTGGTGCACTGGTGCAGAGTCAAATTTAGGCCGATTGGCATGGTATTATGCACAAGGTACTAATGTAACGTATAGTATAAAGGTACCAATGTACCCGGTTATTGATCATTCACATATAGACACACATAACATATTTAACTTAGTCCAATTTCATATCAGTGGTCCTTCAAAAATGCGCGATCTGTGTGGATACATATCTTGAATATACCCAAAGTGGTAAAGGGTTTCATATAGTCGGCTCCGTCAGACTTTACTACTTTCCTTACTGGTTGTTTAGAATGTCATAAATAAGTGGCAGGTTCAAAATACAGATAATATTTTCAAGTTAATATTGTTACCTACAATAAATACTAAATTTGATAGGGCCAAAAAACTAGACCGAAATTAAACCCCAAAAGGCTACATATGTATACACAGAAAGGTATCTGGGTTATTAAGACCACACAAATGCCTGATGATGTGTCCTGCCGTTATGGAGAAAAATCGTGATTAAAAATATTTTTCTTTTTATATAAATTTATAAGACAATATTTTTCGAAGTTGACATTTGAGGGCAATTCCCCAAGATCTTGCAAATTGCAGCTCAAGACCTAAGAGATACACTTTTTGAGACTTTCGAGGACATAGGGTACTAACATTGCATTATAGAGAGAGAGAGAGAGAGAGATTGTTTGCAAAAAATGTTCCATAAAGTAAAATGTTCTATATAGGTTTTGACATAGTTCCGGTGGAAAGATCTCCAGATATTCTGAATAGGTTAGCCTCATTTTCGAACAAAGTGACAGTAATTTTGGTGAAAATATAATTTTAGGCAAAACAAATTGTAAAGCAACTCCTTGTAATGACTTCGTGTTACCCATCAGTTTGGCCTTCAGATAGCTCTACGGAACTCAGGGAGGTTCTCAACCGTGAAACCAACGTCTGTTCTAAGATAATATCGAGCCATTTTCGCCAAAAAATCGTAACTCTCAATTTCTAAATTTTACAGGAGGAGGGTTTTTTTTTAATAAATTCAGATTTAATAAAGCTATTATTTTGAAATTTAGAATTATAGTTTGGTTTTACATACAATACTTAGTTTAAGCAATTTTGAGTCGATTTTTGGAATATAACGGTTGTTTTTTGAGGTTTACAATACAAAAATATATTTTAAGAAAATGAATTTCTGTTACTGTTGTATTTAAATTATGAACATTTTCATTTAATTTAAATTAGATATACATACTTTAAATAAAAATCCGAACATTAAATACAACATTAAATAAACTGTCGTAATTCATATTAAATATTTGTTGATTTAAATAAAATTTCAAAGTATATATTATTCAAAATTGTATCCTCCCTGTCGGTTTCAGGTATTCGATTTTCGATTCGATTTGATTTTTTTTATACTATAAGGTGGAGCGTAATTTCGTTTGCAACACCTCGAAATATTCTTGACATTTTTGATCGGAATAAAATTCTATGTCGATTTGTATACTTCCGTCAGTCTGTTGAATTACAATAGAGACCGCAATATTTGTTATAGAGCTTTAAAATTGTGCACATATATACGTTGCTCTTGGATGTTCGGTTTTGTAAAAATCGGTCCGTTTTGAAATAGCCCCCATATTACGGCACCAGCAACTAATCGGTATTCTGGAAAATTTTGGCACTTTTTTTAAACTTTTTAAACTTAAACTTTTTTAAACATTGAGCCCACCTTGGGTATCAAATCTTCCTACCAGAAATATTCGATATGGGAGGACTTTGGACACGTTTTTCAATAGAATATACTATAATGTATATGTTGAGTTTTCATTCAGTGATCTATCTTCCTAATATAACTAATAAATATTTTGATTTTGGGAAGTGACGGCTCGTTTTCAGCCGATTTGTTAGTAATTTAGTACTGTGAATTC
Organism: Musca vetustissima; assembly: GCF_032173495.1. Taxonomy (NCBI): domain Eukaryota; kingdom Metazoa; phylum Arthropoda; class Insecta; order Diptera; family Muscidae; genus Musca; species Musca vetustissima. The sequence continues at coordinate 37,378 of NW_026883334.1, read as the reverse complement.
AAATTATGTAACAAATATTGGACCCAAAAATTTATAAATTTGACACATATATAATGTTACACTCCATTATTCTGTATTTTGGGGATTATGGCTTGGTTTTTTAAAGGAAGGGGGTTTCATTTGTGTTAAATCTACTAAAACATGTTCGTGGCATATCCTGTCATATCTCTAAAGTCCCGAAGCAATACAGGTATTTTATATGTACTCCTCATGGTATAAGTTATAAAAAGTTCAGGCCGCCCAAACTTAACGAAATTTTTACTAGTTTTTTTACTAAAATCTTATATGTACCTTTGACATATTATATAAAACCTTCTAATGTACGAATTTCTAATATATTACTAAAATAATTGTGTTTTTTTATTTTATTTTATAAAAAGAGAAAAATAAAGGTACGCGCGTGTAGGCGTTTATCAAAAATGTAAACAAACGGATTATATGTGTTTACGATAAAATTGTTTATAACGGTAAAATCTACAGCCACCAAATTTTTAGAGATGATATATATTATCGAGAACTATTGATCTATAGAATAGAAAACGAAAATCGATTATGGTAAGGGTTACGTTGATTTGGCGGATATGGCTCGATCTTTTTATAACATCTTTCTTAAGGAGCAAAAAAAAGAACCGTAGGGAAAGATGTAAAGTCCTAACAGACGTCGCCTTTACATTAAATCGGACTATAATGTATATGAGAACTATATCTAAATCTGAACCGATATTCACCAAACTTTACACACATCATTCTTGAGGTAATTCAGTATGCTGTGCCAAATTTCGTGCAAATCGAAAAGTATATAGTCATCCAAATAGGACTATAAATGCGACCTGTACTTTGTTTACATTTTAACATCAACAGGATCGCCCAGACGGACATGCATAAATCGTCTCAGAAAGGTCTATATCCTTAAGCCTGTTACCTGTACCACAATGCGGTGAAGGGTATATAAAACAAACAATTACACAATAGAAACATAAATTACCCGAGGAACATTCTGGAGGCTGTTTGGGTTCCTTGTTGTTCAGAAATGTTTCATGTCAATGTTTCGATGTTTTGACATACACCGATAAAGTTTCATTTTCTACATTGTTATGATTTTGGCCGCTTAATTTATCACCGAAGTCGTTATACATTATGCATACAGATCCGTGGCGAATAAAGTCGTTTAATTGTGCATCTTAATTTTCGGTACAATTATTTTCGTACCCCAGTTTTCCAATCTGTGTTTTTAATCTGCTATTTAATAATCTTAGGGCATATGCACGGTACATGGCGTGGTATAAAAATTTCGACCCGATCGAGGATACAAATGTTATTCCATATCTAAATATTCTTAAAGTGAAGCCTCTTGATTTCTTCCATCCTTACATCTTTGTTTAATAAACTCTTCTACTCTTCTCTTTAATCGAGAGATTCTTAAGTAGCTTAGAAAACTTAATGTTATTATATGTAATTTTATCTACAAATTGTTTTCCTACAAACATATAGTAGCCTCAAAACAATATTATAAATTTAATTGATATACAACAAAGGGTCAACAGCAAAAAATATATCATGAAATGACCTAAAGGTATATGTTATGGCAAGTATCTTAAATTACGTAGTAAGGACCATTACAACCGAAGTGAGATTTCCAGCTAGGAAAATTATGTTAACCAAAACGATTTCTAGCTATCCCTCTACTTGAAAATTTATATGATCCCCTGGAGGAACAATTTGCTGAGGCTTGCTCTTCTTCCTTAATTCTTCGAACCGATAATGTACAGATTTCATAGTACAAGTTATTAGGCTACTCTACTCATTTTTCTTTAAATACTTATTGTTGATATAACATTGCCCAATTATATATTATACGAAATAATTTCAATTGCTTTGAAAAGTTTTCCCTGTGATGTATTTAAACGGCGAACATAACATTGTGCCTTGAATCCTTGCAATGAAAACTTAATTTTCGCCAGAAGGCAGTTCGCTGCTTAATGAAAGCTTTAGATATTTGCTAGGGGGAGAACATTTTTTCTTTTCTGTATTTTTACTGTTTGGTAGCGATAACCATTATCCTTAGCTGTTATTTCACGCCACATTTATAAAAGGGATATTTATTTTATTCCATTTTTGTTCGCTTGCAATTACAAATGGCTTATAGGGCTAGAAAACTGACGCCCTCCCTTTTTCGAAATGCTCATTATTTGAGAGAATTCACCAAATGTTGGCGTTCTTGTTGCTGTTTTTATTTGAAATTACTGAACTTTTGCAATTATTTTTGTTTTTTGGTTTTGCTGCTTTTCTGTTTTGTTTATCGGCTGTTTTTATACCCTTCACCACGCTGTGGTACAGGGTATTATGTCTTTGTGCATATGTTTGTAACAGGCAAAAGGAAACGAGATAGACACATGATTCCTTTTGAGAATATGCATAGAATCACTTTCTAAGTCGATTTATGCATGTCCGTCCGTCCGTCCGTCTGTCTGTCCATGTATTTTTGTGAGCAAAGTACAGGTCGCATTTATGATCCGAATTGGATGAAATTTGGCACAGCTCATTTGTTTGGCCCAAAGACGAACCTTATTGAAATTGGAAAAAATCGGTTCAGATTTAGATATAGCTCCCATATATATTTAACCGATTTAATGTAAACGGTCCCTATATATCTTTCGATTTGCACGAAATTTGGTACAGCCTAATCATTTAGGTCTAGAATGATGTCTGCCAAGTTCCGTGAAAATCGGTCAAGATTTAGATATAGCTCCCATATATAGTTTCGTCCGATTTCATGTAAATGGTGCCCCAAAGTCTCTATATATCTTTCGATTTGCACGAAATTTGGCATAACGTATTGAATTAAGCCTAGAGTGATGTCTGCCAAGTTTCGAGAATATCGGTCCAGATTTAGATATAGCTCTCATATATAGTTTCGCCCGATTTCATGTAAATGGTGCACCAAAGTCCCTATATATCCTTCGATTTGCAAAAACATTGGCATAACGCACTGAATTGAGCCTAGAATGATGTCTGCCAAGTTTTGAGAAGATCGGTCTAGATTTAGATATAGCTCCCATATATAGTTTCGTCCGATTTCATATAAATGGTGCCCCAAAGTCCCTATATATCTTTCGATTTGCACGAAATTTGGCATAACGTGCTGAATTGAGCCTAGAATGATGTCTGCCAAGGTTTGAGAAAATCGGCTCAGATTTAGATATACCTCCCATATATAGTTTCGTCCGATTTCATGTAAATGGTGCGCCCAAAGTCCCTTTATATCTTTCGATTTGCACGAAATTTGGAATATCGTACTGAATTAAGCCTAGAGTGATGTCTACCAAGTTTCGAGAAAATCTGTCCAGATTTAGTAAATTTAAATGGTGCCATAAAGTCCCTATATGTCTTTCGAGTTGCACGAAATTTGGCATAACGTACTGAATTGAGCCTAGAGTGATGTCTGCCAAGTTTCGAGACAATCGTCCGATTTCGTCCGATTTCATGTAAATAGTGCACCAAAGTCACTATATATCTTTCGAAATTTGGCATAACGTACTGAATTGAGCCTAGAGTGATGTCTGCCTTGTTTCGTGAAAATCGGTCCAGATTTAGATATAACTCCCTTTTATTATAGAATTTGACGCACCAAGGAACCAGTGGACTGATAGGAACAAAACGTTCTGAAATTAGTATAACCTAACCTGTGACAAGTTTGTTTGAAATCGCTTAATATTTGGATAGAGCTTTCATATATGTTTTCGCCCGATTTCAAGTAAATTGGGCATCAAACTCCTCAGTTAATCAGATTGACATCAAATTTTGCACAACTTACCAAATTGAGCATAGAATTACGTAGTTGCGATTTGTAGAAGTACAGACATAGCCCAACGGATGACCTATTTAGATTTGTTTGAAGTCGATTTACATACTTTATGGATAGATCTAGGTAGATTCACATTTAGATAAATATCACATATTTTATTTCATCCAATTTAATATTAATAGTCCTCTTTAATATACCTATAGTGGTTAAGGGTATCATATAGTCGGCCCCGTCCGACTTTACTACTTTCCTTACTGGTTTCTATTTGGCCTTGGGGTAGTGCAGCTATTTTCACAGTTTGCAGCTGTAAAGAAAAATCATCCCATTATGAAAGCCAAGAGACGACGGATATGACTGTAGGCTTCTGGTTTGCCATTTTACGTTGTCGAAACACATTTAAATGTTTTTTGTTTTCTATTTGGTAAAAAGGTTAAAGGAATTTAAAGAACGTATTTTAGTTATCTTAATGTTTGTTTGTTAAATAAATACCACAACAATTTGCTGATTGTTGTTGTCTTAATGCACTTTTTTGTGTTTATGAACCTCAGTTTATGCGTAAACAATAATATTGTTTTTCATTAAATAAGGTACCATGCCTTTGTCAAGAGTTCAAGATGGTCGTTGTTTTAAGAATAAATATTTATTTAATGAATTACTGGGAAAATCATGTTGATGTTAAATGCCTGTCAATCGTAAATGTTCGGGTAACCAAATAATACAGTTATATATGAGTCTTTTATTTCGAAAGGGTATTTAAATTTAAGTCCATTTTTAATTTCAAAACAATTTTCTAGAAAATTTTAGAGAACATATTACTTTATATATTTTACGTTATATATTTTTACAACATATATATATTTATAACAACATATATATATCTACAACTTAAGAATATTTTTGAAATATAAATAAAAATAAAATATAAAAATAAATATATAATATATATATATATATATATAAATAAAAATAAATTTTTGAAAAATAAATAAATAACTAATTTAAATAACTAATTGTCAAAACCACTTTTAAAATAAACGACTTTAATATGCATATATTGATTTTGATTGGAGCTATACATTATTATGATGAAGTCCTCTTTATAGGGACCCTATCTTAAGTTGAAGAATATTAAAATATCGAAAATTTTTAATTTTATGGTATTTGGGTTAGGTCAAGAAAATAAGAACGAAAAAAAATACGTACAATGACTTGAGATAGAAGAAGGTAATTTGTCTCATGCATAAAAACAAGAGCGACGAGTTGAGTTAGATCGAACAGCAACAGTTTTTGCTCAATTTCGTAAACTCATAAAAATGAGTTTAAACCTATTGCAATTACTTGACCAAATTGAGATCAAACTTCTAATTGTTATTGAAGTGCTAATATGTCGTCAAGTGGAAGTGAATTAGAAATTGTAGTCAATACTAATAATACAATAGAAACTGACGATATATACATACATTTTTATACCCTTCACCACACTGTGGTACAGGGTATTATGTCTTTGTGCATATGTTTGTAACAGGCAAAAGGAATCGAGATAGACCCACTGTCCCTTTTGAGAATATGCATAGAATCAATTTCTGAGTCGATTTACGCATGTTCGTCTGTCTGTCCATTTACTTTTGTGAACAAAGTACAGGTCGCATTTATCATTCGATTTGGATGAAATTTGGTATATGTCACTTATGGTCCAAGGACCAATTTTAGATAAATGGTACACCAAACTCCCAATATTTTTCCGATTGAAACAAAAATTTGCAAAGAGTACTGAATTAGGTCTAGATTGATGCATGCCAAGTTTAGTTGAAATCAGTTCAGATTTAGATATAGCTCCCATATGTAGTTTCGTCCGATTTTGGGTAAATGGTGCACCATAATGCCCACATTTCTCCGATTGAGACAACATTTTGCACAGCGTACTGAATTAGGTCTAGATTGATACATGCCAAGTTTTGATGAAATCGGTTCGGATTTAGATATAGCTCCCATATATAGATTCGTCCGATTTTAGGTAAATGGTGTACCAAACTCCCAATATTTGTCCGATTGAGACAAAATTTTGCACCGCGTACTGAATTAGGTCTAGATTGATACATGCCATGTTTTTATGAAATCGGTTCAGATTTAGAAATAGCTCCCATATATAAATTCGTCCAATTTTAGGTAAATGGTGCACCAAACTCCCAATATTTTTCCGATTGAGAAAAAATTTAGCACAGCGTACTGAATTATGTCTTGATTGATACATGCCAAGTTTTGATGAAATCGGTTCAGATTTAGATATAGCTCCCATATATAGTTTAGTTCGATTTTATGTAAATGGAACACCATACTGCCAATATTTGTCCGATTGAGACAACATTTTACAGAGAGTATTAAATTAGCCACTGATTGATGTATACGAAGTTTTGTTGGAATCGGCTCAGATGTAGATATAGCTCCCATATATAGTTTCCTCCGATTTTATGTAAATGGTGCACCATACTATCGATGATTGTCCGATTGAGATAAAATTTTGCACAGAGTACTGAATTAGGTCTAGATTGATGCATGTCAAATTTTGTATTGGATTTTGTGTCGAGATAAATTTTGGATAGCGCACTGTGTTGCGGCATAGCATATTTTGGATGCGACGGTTGCCCAACGTCCATTTATATATAGATCTTTTACAAATTTTGTTCGATAATTGACATTCAATTTTCCATAAATTTCAGATTGGTACCCAAAGTGGTGAAGGGTATCATATAGTCGGCTCCATTCCCAAAATTCAAAGTATACCATTTCAGCATTCCAGCTCTGTCGGTTCACATTTGGTACTATTTTGTACACATTAGTACTAATTTTCAAAACTTTCTATATATCTCAATCCTACAGCTATACAGTAACCCTAACTCCAAATTTCAGGATTCCAGCTCTATTAATTAACCCAAATTTTAAATTGTACCAAATTTAGTACACGTTAGTATGAATTTCCAATACATTCCACAAAGCCCAATCCAACACCCCAATAGTAATAATAAATTTCAAGATTCCAGCTCAAAACGGTTCACCCAAATTCACATTTGGTACCATTTAGTACAAATTTCCAAAATTTCCTATATCGGTTCACTCAAAATCTAAATTGTACCAAATTTTGTTCACATTAGTAAAAATTTCCAAAACTTCCTAAATAGCTCATTTCAACTTCCCAACAATGCTCCTAACTTCAAATGTAAAGATTCAAGCTCTATCGGTTCAGCCAAATCCAAATTTGATACCATATAGAACACATTAGTACGAATTTACACCAATCCTACAACTCAACAATGAACCTAACTCCAAATTTCATTGTTCCAGCTCTGTCGGTTCACCCAAATCCAAATTGTCTCAATTATAGCATGATTTAGTACTTTTCGTACACATAAGTAAATAACTTCAAAAACTTCGTATATATCCTAATCCAACACCAAGACGGTAATGTTAATTTCAATTTGTAATGTTAATTTCAATATTTCTCCGATTGAGACAACATTTTGCACAGCGTACTGAATTAGGTCTAGATTGATACATGCCAAGTTTTGATGAAATCGGTTCGGATTTAGATATAGCTCCCATATATAGATTCGTCCGATTTTAGGTAAATGGTGTACCAAACTCCCAATATTTGTCCGATTGAGACAAAATTTTGCACCGCGTACTGAATTAGGTCTAGATTGATACATGCCATGTTTTTATGAAATCGGTTCAGATTTAGAAATAGCTCCCATATATAAATTCGTCCAATTTTAGGTAAATGGTGCACCAAACTCCCAATATTTTTCCGATTGAGAAAAAATTTAGCACAGCGTACTGAATTATGTCTTGATTGATACATGCCAAGTTTTGATGAAATCGGTTCAGATTTAGATATAGCTCCCATATATAGTTTAGTTCGATTTTATGTAAATGGAACACCATACTGCCAATATTTGTCCGATTGAGACAACATTTTACAGAGAGTATTAAATTAGCCACTGATTGATGTATACGAAGTTTTGTTGGAATCGGCTCAGATGTAGATATAGCTCCCATATATAGTTTCCTCCGATTTTATGTAAATGGTGCACCATACTATCGATGATTGTCCGATTGAGATAAAATTTTGCACAGAGTACTGAATTAGGTCTAGATTGATGCATGTCAAATTTTGTATTGGATTTTGTGTCGAGATAAATTTTGGATAGCGCACTGTGTTGCGGCATAGCGTATTGTGGATGCCACGGTTGCCCAAATACGTCCATTTATATATAGATCTTTTATATTTTGTTCGATAATTGACATTAAATATCTCATAAATTTCAGATTGGTACCCAAAGTGGTGAACGGTATCATATAGTCGGCTCCATTCCCAAAATTCAAAGTATACCATTTCAGCATTCCAGCTCTGTCGGTTCACATTTGGTACTATTTTGTACACATTAGTACTAATTTTCAAAACTTTCTATATATCTCAATCCTACAGCTATACAGTAACCCTAACTCCAAATTTCAGGATTCCAGCTCTATTAATTAACCCAAATTTTAAATTGTACCAAATTTAGTACACGTTAGTATGAATTTCCAATACATTCCACAAAGCCCAATCCAACACCCCAATAGTAATAATAAATTTCAAGATTCCAGCTCAAAACGGTTCACCCAAATTCACATTTGGTACCATTTAGTACAAATTTCCAAAATTTCCTATATCGGTTCACTCAAAATCTAAATTGTACCAAATTTTGTTCACATTAGTAAAAATTTCCAAAACTTCCTAAATAGCTCATTTCAACTTCCCAACAATGCTCCTAACTTCAAATGTAAAGATTCAAGCTCTATCGGTTCAGCCAAATCCAAATTTGATACCATATAGTACACATTAGTACGAATTTACACCAATCCTACAACTCAACAATGAACCTAACTCCAAATTTCATTGTTCCAGCTCTGTCGGTTCACCCAAATCCAAATTGTCTCAATTATAGCATGATTTAGTACTTTTCGTACACATAAGTAAATAACTTCAAAAACTTCGTATATATCCTAATCCAACACCAAGACGGTAATGTTAATTTCAATTTGCAGGCTTCCAGCTCGATTTGTGCCTCCGAATCAAACTTGTACCAAATATGGTACCATATAGTGCTATTTGTACACATGAGTACACTCTTTCGAAACCATCACCTTATATCGACCCTACTTCTCAATACTAATTCGCATTCGAAATTTTGAAGTTCTTAGCTCTTTCCATTCACATGCTATGAAATTGAACCAAATTTAATACATTGTAGTACTTTTCGAATGTCCAAAAAACCCTTTACTACTACTATCCTATACTCCATCAGTGACCCTCGTTTAAAATTTAAGAGTTCTAGCTCTTCCGGTTTGCCAAATACAAATGGTATCGCATTTAGTACTTTTCGTAACGTTCTAGTACGAATTTCCAATAACCCAGCCTTATCTGTCACCTTTGGACTAAGACTGACCCTCACCCAAAATTTCAAGATTCAAGCTTCAGCCGTTTAATTTAGGCGTTGATGAATATATATATATATATATATATATATATATATGTGGGAGCTATTTATAAATGTGAACCGATTTTCGCGAAACTTAGCACATATTATTCTAGGCATAATTCAGTACCTTGTTCAAAATGTACTGCAAATAAAAAGAGATATGAACCGTTTTTCACCAATTTCAATAGGGTTCGTCATTGGGCCAAACAAATGAGTTGTACCAAATTTCATTCAAATCCGGTTATAGCTGTACTTTGTTTACAATTTAACACCAACAGACGGACATGCATAAATCGTCTCTGAAACAAATCGTCTACAAACAAATACTAAAAACTTAAGTCTCTTGGAGGATAGATTATAAAAGATATTAAAATTGGGCCAAAGGCCAATCATGTATTTTCTGTTTACTTATCTAATTAATTGATTTATGCACCAAAGACTTTAGAAAACTTCTTTGGTTGCTTTCGTACTCCTGGGTCAATGAAATGCTTCCATGCGGAAGCAATTTCTAGTTACATTACCCTCATTTTACATTTGCCGATTCTATAGAATTTTTAAATTTCTTCAAATATTTAGATACTTATTTAAAAATTTAATGGGTATTGTGTATTTTATTTCTTTTTATAGAATTTCCCCACAGGCACAGCACAAAATCAAATTGTTACCACCACACATACACATATAAATACATCTAATCACATCATACCCCCCTAAGGGAGAAATGATGAAGTAGATGAAAATGATGATGATGGTGGTGGTATGTACTTGAGTTCTGATTTAAGATTTTGTTTCGATTTTGTTTCATTTTTCATCTCTCGTTTTTTATTGACATACAACACAAAAATATGTTTCCTTTCCATGGCTATGCATTCAAATGATCCATTAAGAGAAGTACCCGCAAGACGAAAGCAATGTAATTTTTTGTCAGGGTGGGTATGTGTGTTTGTATTATTTCTTAGGAAATCCATTGACCCATTTTTGCCTGTTAAACAACAAAATTGAAACGCCAATACAGAAGAAAATGTATTGCCATAAAAATATCAGCTAAATAAATAAATATGTCCTTTTTTGGTTTGGTGCTATTGCCTTGTGGTATTTTGCGGTATTGTGATACGATTTTTACATTGTTTGCTTTTTTGTTTATTTGAACGTTTTTAGCTTTAAGGACCCCAAACCAAACCAAACGAAGGAAATTTCTAGGAAATAGCGTAACTTGATATTAATCTCACAGCTGAAATGTGGTTTTATGTGTGAGGGCATTTGATTATAAAATTAATAATTTTTGATATTGTCTATTTTAGAAATAACCGAATATACAAGGGTACCGAAATTGAGTCATAACATAGTGGTTTATCGGCGTGTTAATGATAGTCATCAAATGTGGTCACAGATGTCAATATTATTATAACTGATTTTAATGTCGTACTTTCTATTCCATGTTGTTTTAGTTTAAAAGAAATTGTTAATACGATATTCGGTAACATAAGAAATAAATTTTCAGTTGCGACTGAATTGAAAATACGAAAAATATATTTTCGATGATAAAAACAACATTAACCAGTTATAGCCAATAAAAATTGAACAGTTGCATAAAATAATTTTTATACGCCATAATAAAATCGAACAAATATTGGATGATTAGTATAATTCTAAATTTAATATCAACAAAAATTTAACACAATTCGGAAGCATGTGCTTCATGCTCATCGGACCGACACTGTGTCATTTGGGTATCATGTACATGAAATCGGAAAAAATCATGTCTAATAATTTCTATTGAAATCTCGACGGATTCTCAGCCAATTTTATCAATGGAAAACCAATCAGGCTGCGCCGACTATATGATACCCTTCACCTCTTTGGGTATATTCTACGTATGTATACTAACAATTTCATGTCAATGTGCTTCTAGGGAACACTGTACAAACTTAAATATGCGACCTTTATCTATAAGTCAACCGACTAACTCCATGCACATGCCTATTCGGGTATATTTAGAATCGTTCGCGAACTAATACGAAATTAAAAAAATTTCAGTACATTTTGTGCATATCGGCCACATTTTGAGTTCTTAGTGCATCATTTAAAATCGGGAGAAAATACATATGGTATCTCTATCCAAACTTTCCTCATACTAGGTCATATTAACTTCAGTACGTTGTGCACAATTTTGTGTCAATCGGCCTAACTTTGGGTCTTTGGTATACCATTTACATTAAATCGGACGAAAATATATATGGGAGCTATATCTAAATCTGAACCAGTACTGAATTAATTTACATTAAATCGGACGAAAATATATATGGGAGCTATATCTAAATCTGAACCGGTACTGAATTAATGATGTGTGGTAAACATCATTCAAGACTTTATTCAGTACCCCATGCAAAATTTCGTGCAAATCGAAAGATATCTACTTTGGTGCTCCATTTACATTAAATCAGACGAAAATATATATTTGGAGCTATATCTAAATATTAACCGATCTTCACCAAACGTAACGCACATCATTCTAGACTTAATTCAGTACCCCATGCAAAATTTCGTGCAAATCGAAAGACATATAAGGACTTTTCTCATGAAACTTAACACACATCATTCTAGGCCTAACTGAGTATGCTGTGCCAAAATTCATGCAAATCGAATGATTTTCAGGGACTTTGGTGCACCATTTACCTAAAATCGGGCGAGGCTATATATGGGAGCTATATATATAATCTGAACCAGTTTTCATGAAACTAAGCACACATCATTCTGGACTTAATTCAGTACGCTATGCCAAAATTCGTACAAATCAGAATATTTGCAGGAACTTTGTTGCACCATGTACCTAAAATCGGGCGAAACAATATATGGGAGCTATATGTAAATCTGAACCGATTTTCACTAATGTTAACACACATCGTTCTAGACTTAATTCAGTACGCTATGCCAAATTTCTTGGAAATCGAAGCATGTATAGGGAATTTGGTGCACCATTTACATTAAATCGAACGAAAATATATATGGGAGATATATCTAAATCTGAACCGATTTGTCCCAATTTCAATAGGATTCGTCCTTGGGCCAACTAAATGAGCTGTGCCAAATTCATCCAAATCGGATTATTTATACGACCTGTACTTTGTTTACAATTTAACACCAACAGACGGACGGGCATGCATAAATCGACTCAGAAAGTGATTCTATGCATATTCTCAAAAGGTCCCATGTGTCTATCTCGTTTCCGTTTGCCTGTTACAAAAATATGCACAAAGTCATAATACCCTGTACCACAGAGTAGTGAAGGGTATAAAAACATATTTTTCCGAGGAGAAGAAACAACATAAACCAGTTATAGCCAATAAAAATTGAACACTTGACCATATTCTACCTTATGTTTATGAAATATTTTGTATAATTCATAATAAAATCGAATAAACATTGGATCGTTAGTATAATTCCAAATTTAATCGCAACTAAAATGTAATACAAACTATTGTATAGTAGATTTCGATAAATTTTCCATACCAATCGATATAATGTAGTACTAAACAATATCAGAATATATTGATTAGGTTAGGAAAAATCTTAAAATAAAAACTTTTTATTAGCGGACCATGGAAGGGTGACCAATTATCGGTATTTTGATGGTTTCAGCCACATTTTTCAGGGGTCGTAAATTGACTTTTCTTGTTCCTGGAGGGTGAACACATTTGCTATATATGTCCGTGTTTTGTCATATCATCCATATAAAAATCCCGCCTCCTTTTCTTTATGCTGAAGTAATTGGGAGCATTTCACACACGAGTGGCTGTACTTCAAAGTTGCTACGGGTTACTGTAGAAAATGTTCGATATAGGTCCACGTGTTCATATAACTTCCACATATACCTACAAAATAGACTGTATTTTTAAATTCCCGGTTCTTAGAGGGTATTTCGTGTTTATACCCCTCACTACACGGTGGTACAGGATATTATGTCTTCATGTATATGTTTGTAATAGCCAAAAGGAATCGAGATAGATCCAGGGTTCCTTTTGAGATTATGCATAGAATCACTTTCTGAGTCGATATATGCATGTCTTTCCGTACATTCATTTATGTCCATGGACAAAGTACAGGTCGCATTTATCCTCCCTATTGAAATTGAAGAAAATCAGTTCAGATTTAAATATAGCTCCCATATATAGTTTCGTCGATTTAAGGAAAATAGTGGACCAAACTCCCAATATTTTTCCGATTGAAACAAAATTTTGCAAATAGTACTGAATTAGATCCCGATTGATGTGTATTTTGTTGGATCAGATCAGATTTAGATATAGCTCCCATATGTAGTTTTGTCCGATTGAGACTAAATTTTGCACAGCGTACTGAAATAGTTCCAGATTGATGTATGTGAACTTTTGTTGAAATCGTTTCAGAATATAATATAGCTCCTATATTCAGTTTCGTCCGATTTTAAGTAAACGGTACACCAAACTCCACATGCATGGAAATGCAAACATAGCCCATTTTCGTCCGACTTCATGTTAATTGGCCTCCAAATAATAAAGGAGTGCCCGATTTGGATTTGCTTTTAATCGATTTATATAATTTTATATATATGTGCAAATGAAAAAATCTGTATAGGTTGCAGAATGATATGTAAATTTTTTTGTTATTAATTTCTCTTTCGAGATGAGCTACATGATCGGAGTTGCAATGAAAAGGAAAGCCAGAGAGATACTACATTCGCACCACTATGCGACGCGTTTCGCCGTTGGTTAAGCGGCTCATCAGGCATATTGGGCAATGTGGCTTACAAATGTATTTACTTGATAAGTTGTATTTATGTCGACTATTGTTCCGAAATTGCATCTACGAATTACATTCAACCGTGTTAAGTTTCGGACATTTGGCATGACACCAGAACACTCCTTTTCAGAGCAGATTTTTCTTGTAGTGACGGACTCTTTTTCCATACAGATTACAATATTTTTCTTCAATGGTATGCAACTGCATATTGTGCAACCTTAGAAAGATAAGAAGGTGGTTTTGAACGCTAAGGCGCCGGAGATCAACAGATGCCATGGGAACCAGGGTTCAAATCCCAGCCGGTCTCAAGTTAAATTTTTTGAGTTTTGTTTTTATGCCTTTTTAGGGCGAAGCGATCATTCATGTAAATGTTTTTTATTAATTTCTCTTTCGAGATGAGCTACATAATCGGAGTTGCAATGAAAAGGAAAGCCAGAGAGATACTACATTCCCACCACTATGCGACGCCTTTCGCCGTTGGTTAAGCGGCTCATCAGGCATATTGGGCAATGTTGCTTACAAATGTCTTTACTTGATAAGAACACCAGTAAAGAAAGTAGTAAAGTCGGACGGGGCCGACTATATGATACCCTTCACCACTATGGGTATATTAAACAGGACTATAACATAAAATTGGATGAAAAAAATGTGATATTTATCTAAATGTGAATCTACCTAGATCTATCCATAAAGTATGTAAATCGACTTCAAACAAATATAAATAGGTCATCCGTTGGGCTATGTCTGTACTTCTAGAAAACGCAACTACGTAATTCTATGCTCAATTTTGTAAGTTGTGCAAAATTTTATGTCAATCTGACTACATGAGGAGTTTGATGCCCAATTTACTTGAAATCGGGCGAAAAATATATATGGAAGCTCTATCCAAATATTAAGCGATTTCAAACAAACATGTCACAGGTTAGGTTATAGTAATTTCAGAACGTTTTGTTCCTATCAGCCTATCAATCTATAATAAAAGGGAGCTATATCTAAATCTGGACCGATTTTCACGAAACAAGGCAGACATCGCTCTAGGATCAATTCAGTACGTTATGCCAAATTTCGTGCAAATCGAAAGATATATAGCGACTATGGTGCACCATTTACATGAAATCGGACGAAACTATATATGGGAGCTATATCTAAATCAGGACCGATTTTTCCCAATTTCAAATTGGACCGAATAAGTATCCTATGCCAAATTTTATCCAATTCGGATCATAAATGCGACCTGTACTTTGTTTACAATTTAACATGCACAGACAGACAGACGGACGGACATGCATAAATCGACTTAGAAAGTGATTCTATGCATATTCTCAAAAGGAACCATGTGTCTATCTCGTTTCCTTTTGCCTGTTACAAACATATGCACAAAGACATAATACCCTGTACCACAGAGTGGTGAAGGGTATAAAAATCACATATTTCAATTCATCCAATTCCATGTAGTGGTCTTTTAAGAATGCGACGTCTGTTGCGATACATCTGCTGCTTATAACCAAAGTGGTGAAGGGTATCATATCGTCGGCCCCGTCCGAATTTACTACTTTCCTTACTGGTTTTAATATCTCTCCAATCATATAAAACTATATACACATTTTCCCAAACTAAATAAATTGTGAATAAAAGCTGTCAAATATTTACTACTTCAGTTTGTTTTAATATCCAACGTCCAAAAATACAAACATAAATAAGTAAACAACTACAGCTTGGCAGTAGGCTATTTAATATCCGGTCGAAACTAAATTGAACAAACTTTTCATAAATAGTTTATATTCTGCTGCTCTATTTTATGGCATTTGTTTATGACTTGATGTTTTCTTTACTGGCATTGGTATGGACTTTGCATCATTTACAGTTCGTCTCAGAAGTTTTATCAGCTTAAAAAGTTATCAAAAAAATCGAAATATCCAAATTCTTTGAAGAGGAAATAAGTTCGGTCATTTTGTAGTGGTAGGAGTAAAAAAGCATAAGAACTCAAACATAAACAATTTTATATTTACATTATTGGAATGGAAATTTGCTACAGCAGGTTATGAATACGTAGAATTTTCATAGTTTCACTAAGATAAACATAAATACGAAAAATAAAAACATGTCCAATGAATAAATAAATTATTATGGATATCAGTTTAACTTTATCGTTTTGAAAAAAGTTTAAATGAGTTTTTCGTTTTCATTACAACGAAAAGCCATTTGTAATTCCATTCATTTATCTTTTGAATATAGTTTGAAATCTTGCAGAATGAAAAAAGTTGTTAGTCTTTTTAATCCATGACGAATTTCACTTGTTGTCCATCCGTTAGTCCATTGACAATGATGAATTGTTTGCCATTCCAGAGATAAGTCATATGCTTTGTCATTTAGGATTGGTTTTTGGCATTATCGTCATTCAAGAAATTTAAAGAATAACTGTTTCGTATTTTATATACGGGGATTACGATAAGAAACTAAGGGAAAGGGAGGAAGATAAATTTGTAGAGGGATAAATGATTGGTTTTTAATTGCCTAACATAGGAAAACAAATTTGCAAGGCATAACTTCAACAATTCTGCATCGACCTGACCTTCTTAACCTCCATATTCCCTCCCTTACAGCATATAATTGCCAATATGTGTGTTTTTATACCCATCCCAAGAGATTTACTTCCGTACACACCCTCTTCTCATTTGAAGATTATTTGTATGCCTCTCCCCACATTTTTTTCCATGCTTTTCCTCCATCACAAAATTTATGAAATTTTCTTTTTATGAAGAACGAAGGAAATGTTATAATACTATGTTGTAAACAAGCTACTGAACATAAACTATTTATTGTACGCTCCCAAAGTCATAACACGCTTTAAGTAATGCTTACAAGTTTATACTCGTATATCAACGTAACAACCACAAAAGAAGTATTCCAAGAATGTTCAAATTATGCTATAAGAACTTCGACTGAACTAAAGGTAAATTGTTTAAAAACCAGGTTTATGATGGCAAAAAGATGCATTAAATTATTATCTCTTTAGCAAGTTGCAAGATATAAAATTATTTAATATGATAAACAAGAAAATGTTAAAATGGATATGCAAAAGAAATAGAGTAAAGAAGCAACTTACCGGATTCTTGAAGCATTTATTTCCACCTGAAAAATAAAAAAGAATAATTTATTAAGGTATTGATAATGACTTCGTCTATTATAACAGTAACAAAATATTTATATCGAACTTAAAGTAAAATAAAGGTTACATATGTACCTATTAGTTAAAAATTATAATAATCCGAAAATTATAAAATAAATAAAAAAACAGTGAAGAAAGTATTAAAGTCGAACTGGGACGACTATATGATACCCTTCACCACTTTGGGTATATATAGGAGCTATATATATGGGAGCTATATCTAAATCTGAACCCATTTTCTCGAAACTTAACACAAATCACTCTAGACTTTATTCAGTACGCTAAGCCAAATTTCGTGTAAATCCAAGGATATACAGGGACTTTGGACCACTTACATAAAATCAAACGAAAATATATATGGGAGCTACATCTAAATTTGAACCGGTTTTCACGAAATTAAACACTCATCATTTCAGACTTAATTCAGTACGTTATGTCAAATTTCATGCAAATCGAATGATATAGGGACATTGGTGCACCATTTACATAAAATCGGACGAAAATATATATGGGAGCTATAACTAAATCTGAACCGATTTTCACGAAACTTGGCATATATCATTCTAGACCTTTTCCATTACGCTGTGCCAAATTTTGTTCAAATCAAAAGATTTCCAGAGACTTTAGTGGACTATTTACCTAAAATCGGGCGAAGGTATATCTAAATCTGAACCGATTTTCGCGAAAATTTACTCACATCATTCTAGACCTTATTCATTACGCTGTGCCAAATTTCGTGCAAATCGAATGATATATAGGGACTTTGGGGCACCATTTACCTTAAATCGGACGAAAATATATATGGGAGCTATATCTGAATCTGAAC
Organism: Musca vetustissima; assembly: GCF_032173495.1. Lineage (NCBI taxonomy): Eukaryota > Metazoa > Arthropoda > Insecta > Diptera > Muscidae > Musca > Musca vetustissima. Next base: position 19,283 of record NW_026883334.1, on the reverse strand, counting down.
CGATTTTTCCCAATTTCAATAGGGTTCGTTCTTGGGCCAAATAAGTGACCTATGCCAAATTTCATCCAAATCGGATCATAAATGCGACCTGCACTTTGTTCACAAAAATACATGGACGGACGGACAAACGGACATGTGTAAATCGACTCAGAAAGTGATTCTATGCATATTCTCAAAAGGAACCATGGGTCTATCTCGTTTCCATTTGTCTGTTACAAACATATCTACAAAGACATAATACCCTGTACCACAGTGTGGTGAAGGGTATAAACAGCATGTAATGTAGTAAAGTCGGACAGAACCGACTATATAATACCCTTCACAGCTTTGGGTATATTCTACATATGTTACCTAACAGACGCTGCCTTTTCGAAGGAGCATGTGATCATATGTGATCTTTATCTATATGTGAACATCAATCCCTAAAACTTATGATAAATTTTGTAAACCGATTTGAAGCCAAGTATCCTGCAATGTTTAAAATGTAATCTCAATCAGACACGCATTCATTATTTAGTGTACAATTAACATGACATGGCTAGGTTGTGTCAATCGGTTGGGCCGATTGATGGTGTACTTAATACCTATGGGCCTAGCTATAAGTCTTTAGTGCGCCATTTATAAATTCAAAATCGGGCCAAAATATAAATCTGAACCGATTTCAAAGAAAACTTGACACAAGTAACGTTATACTTATTTCAGTATAGCTATATATAAATCGGAACCGATGTTCACAAATCTTAGCACACATCATTCTAGACTTAATTCAGTAAGCTTTGCCAAAATTCGTGAAATTGAAACATATTTATGGGTTTTGGAGTACCATTAACATAAAATCGGACGAAAATATATATTTAAATCTGAACCGATTTTTACCAATTTCAATACGGTTCGTCCTTGGGCCAAATAAATGAGCTTCATAATATACCCAGTACCACAGTATAAATGGTAACGAACGTTCAAAAGTCGCACCGGGTACATACAAGAGATGATTGTATGTACAATATCCTGTAAATATAACTGACATAGCATCTTGGGAGGACCATTGAAATGGACTCGGACGAAATTAAATGTATGAACAACATTGTCAACATTCAATTCAATATCGAAATAATAGAATGTCCGATTTGAACCAAACTTTGCACAACCTATTACCTAGATCAAATTTGAAGATGGGACCCATTGATCTACTCCTTCTGGAACCTCCCCCACAAAATGGTCAAAATTTTTCTAAAAATTAATTTTATAATAACATGCAAACGGACTATCCCATTTTAACGAAACTTTGTACAACCTATTATTATTACTAAGCCTAAAATAAGTAGGAAGATGGGACCCACTGGTCCAGTCCTTCTGGTACCTCCACCACAACTGATCGATATTTTCCATATTTATAAATCCAATATCAGGAGATTGGAATGTCCGATTTGAACGAAACTCTGCACAACATATTATCTTAACCAAGCCTAGATAAATTCCGAAGATGGGATCCATTGGTCTAATCCTTCTGGTACCTCCCACACAAATATTGCACAAGCTATTATCTTTACCAAACCTAGATCAAGTCCGAAGGTGTGACCCGGCTGCCTCTACCCTGATCAACATAAAACTCGAAACCTCTTTAATTAAACATATACCTTATATGAAATGAATAATAAAACCTGTGTATAACTCCGAAGGCGTTCCTCCCAAACCATAGGGTGAGGGTATATATATGTCGGCAACACCGACGGAAACTTTTTTACTTGTTTTTTTTTTAAATTTTGCACATATGGAGCATTATCAGTACACTAAAATACAGGTATATGACCAATATTTTGTGGCATTAATATAAATTTAATATTTAACATATTTTTAGATGTGACTTCGAATGTTCTCAATGTTTACAGATTTCTTAAACGCACCTAAAGGTATATTATAAACAAACATAAAATCATTTATTTTCTTCAAAAGTTTTGTTCAAAAAAATACGTATTTATATATATATATATATATATATTGAACAAAACATTTAACTAATGTTCAGAAAAATTCGAGCGCAATATATAAATAAACTTTGAATGTTTTGGATCAAACGTCATTTCTCTGAAGACAAGAATAGATCAACACTTATCAATCAATTTGGAATTGATTATTTACTTTTGTTGTGTATGAGGGTGCAGAAAAAATTTGCAAAATTCTTTCGTAATTATTTATTTATTCCAGAGCTCCCAAGAAAGCTGGCCAAACGAAATTTTGGCTCTTAATATCCATGTAATCGTATTACAAATTCAATCTGTCAGATAATCTCTTTCATGTTGAATAAATAAACAATCGATGGAAATTGAATTGTTTTTTTTTTTGAACCAAAGAAAAATGATGAATGAGGCAGATGTGTTTCAATTGAAATTTAAATTAAAAAACAAAACAAGGTGATGGAAAAAGGTAAATATTAAAGGAGAATACATATTTTGGAATTCACAAGGTGGGGAGGTCTTAGAAGTAATGATTAAATTTGGAAATGCCAAGTAGATCGGAGACGACTGTGTGATACCCCACGCCATCCACACAAGTAAACAGTTGGTCGCATTTAAATAAAATGAAGACATATTCTGGTGTGACTTAATATGGTCTTCCATAGCATAGAAGTACCTTTCTGAGATCTTCTATGTAATAGAAGGCTCTCATAGAGTTCTTCTAAAGGTATCACCAGATTTTCATTGAAGTTTTGATCAAATGGAACATCCTCCATCAGGTATTTTACAGAGTGAAAGACTTTCTGTGAGAATATGAGTCCTCCTCAGTGTAATCTTTATAAATTAACGGCCTTCCATAGAATGAAATATAATATCCTCAATGAGGTATCCTATAGAATGTACGAGAATCTATAGAAGATCCACAACGGTTTATTCTATAGAAGACTCTGAGATCCATAATGAAGTCTTTTAAATAGAATCCCTTCAGTGAGGACTTTTGTAGAATAGAATACCTTCAGTTAGGTATTTTATAGAATAGAAGATTCCATATCATAGAAAATACCATGTGAGATTTTCCATAGAATTAAAGTTTCTGTCTGAGATCTTTTTATACCCTTCACCACACTGTGGTACAGGGTATTATGTCTTTGTGCATATGTTTGTAACAGGCAAAAGGAAACGAGATAGACACATGGTTCCTTTTTAGAATATGCATAGAATCACTTTTTAAGTCGATATATGCATGTCCGTCCGTCTGTCTGTCTATATGTCTGTCCATGTATTTTTGTGAACATAATAAAGTTCGCATTTATGATCCGATTTGGATGAAACTTAGGTAACTAATTTGGCCCAAGGACGAACCCTATTGAAATTGGGAAAAATCGGTCCAGATTTAGATATAGCTCCCATATATATTTTCGTCCGATTTAATGTAAATGGTATACCAATGTCCCTATATATCGTTCGATTTGCACGAAATTTGGCATAGCGTAATGAATTATGACTATAATGATGTGTGTTAAATTTCCTGGAAATAGGTCCAGATTTAGATATAGCTCCCATATATATGTTCGTCCGATTTAAGGTAAATGGTGTACCAATGTCACTACATATCTTTCGATTTGTACGAAATTTGGCATAGCGTAATGAATAATGTCTAGAACGATGTAAGTTTCCTGGAAATCGGTCCAGATTTAGATAGAGCTCCCATATATATTTTCGTCCGATTTAAGGTAAATGGTGCGCCAAAGTCCCTAAATATCTTTCGATCTGCACGAATTTTGGCACATCGTATTTAATTAGGTCTAGAATGATGTGTGTTAAGTTTCCTGAAAATCGGTTCAGATTTAGATATAGCTCCCATATATATTTTCGTCCGATTTAAGGTAAATGGTGCACCAAAGTACCTATATATGTTTCGATTTGCACGAAATTTGACATAGCATTTTGAATTGATACTAGAATGATGTGTGCAAAGTTTCGTGACAATCGGCTCAGATTTATATATAGCTCCCATATATATTCTCATCCGATTTTTTTCCCATATATATTTTCATCCGAAATTTGTCATAGCGTACTGAATTAAGGCTAGAATGACGTGTGCTAAGTTTTCGTTTCGTTTAGTGAAAATTGGTTCAGATTTAGATATAGCTCCTATATATATTCGTCCGATTTTATGTAATTGGTGCACCAACATCCCTATATATCTTTCGATTTGCACGAATTTTGGTATAGGGTACAGAATTAAGTCTACAATGATGTTGCTAAGCTTCGTGAAAAGATCCATAGCTAGGCCGATTTACACAACGTACTGATGTTATATAAATTAGTCTCTGGCAAGTTTCCCTGAAATCGGTTCAGATATATTCTACATATGTTAGGATACATATGTAGAATATACCCAAAGTGGTGAAGGGTATCATATAGTCGGCCCAGTCCGACTTCAATACTTTCCTTACTGGTTTTATAATAGGAGTTCATCACAGAGGTCCGAATGCTTGTATGTTCATATTTTGGGTTCTCATTGGGTAAAAATCTTCCTACTCCATTTTGTTCGGGGAAAATCAATATACCTACTCTTTTTATACTCTCAGCCTTGCAAGTTGATTGGTTTTAGACCCCATAGAGTCAATTTACAAAATAAAAACTTATAATGTTTGAAGATCTTTCACACAAAGAATTAATATTTTGAATACGCGAATGAAGAGAGGATCAAAATTTCATCCAAATCCATTATTTTTATATGAACTATAGGACTTTATTTAACATGCTTCGGAATGTCCGATTTGGGCCAAATATGCACCGTTTTGTTGTATGATTTCTTGGCATTTCAAAGGCAACTTCATAATGCCTCTCTCAAAGAAGACCTGCTGCCTTTTTGCAAAAAAAAATCTAGTAGTCGATTTTCACCAACCTCCCTAGATACAATTTTTTTTATCATTAAAAAAATTTTGCAAGAAAAATGCCAAGTCTGGAATGTATGGGGATGCATTAAAACTTCCCAACCAAGCTTCCGAAGTTTCTGGCGAGTCACTGTGGATGTGTGTGACCTAGCGTTGTCCTGGTGGGACACAACACCTCTCCTGTTGGCCAATTCTGACCGTTTCTGATCAATTCCTATCTTCAAACGGTCCAGTTGTTGACAGTAGATATCATAATTTAGCTTTTGGCCATATGGAAGCAACTTATACATAATCCCTTTTCAGTCCCACCAAATGCATAGCAGAACCTTCCTGGCCGTTAGTCCTGGTTTGGCTACCGTTTGAGGTGCTTCACCGTATTATTGTATTATTTATGATATTAACTTCGAACAAAACATTATTATTTGATTGTTTCGAACAGGTGTACTGCTATATAAAAAATCGAAATTTAATCAGATACAATAAAATACCAAGCAAAAAAAACAAAACATTCGTGAAAAAATTATTTACATGAATTCAATCACATTTATACATTGCCTTACATTTACGCTTAGGATGTTACATTTCGTTAGTGGTGTACCCATTGCGTTCTGATATTCATTTTCATTTGTCGTAATGGAGCTACCCTCTTCATGAAATGATTTGTTGAAAAATTCGTGTTTTACCCCCTCCACCCCATCCGTACATTCCCATTTCCAATTATAACGGTATATTCATACACAGTTATTTTTTAGCAAAGGATATTCGATTTGAATGTTACTTTCGCTATGTCGATTTCTTCATTTTGTACTAACGGGACCACCCAACCACCACCAACCCCAAATGAAATCCTGTATACGTTCTTGGGTGTTACTGCTATTCACCAAAAATATTTGCTTTTTTGTCAGGAAATTGATATTTCTATTTCAAGAATTTGTATATATCGAAATGGAAGTGAAGTTTTCTTGCTGTCGGTTGCGTAAATACGGTAACATATTTTAATAATTATTATTGTTATTGCCCCAACTTTCGACAGTTGTTGGATGGAGACAACTTATTTTATTTATGAGAAAAGTTAAATTTAATATTTTTTCTAAAGAAAAGTGGATTTGGTTAATTGGTGGTTGGAAGTTTTGGGTAGAACCCACCATAAAATGTATTTTTTTTATTTTGAAATTTTATTGACTGCATTACATATTACCATTATCATCGTTGAACTCAGAAAAGTCTGAGTACAACTTTAATATTTGGGAACTATTTTAACATCAAATTACAGGTTCTCAAACGTATTTAAAGAAATACAAATTGAGAGGCCAAATTCTGATTTCAACAAACTGGTATAAACCATATCGTTACAAAATGCAAACCAGTATACCGTATATCTTCAAAGGGATTCATGTCGTTAAGATAGATGTAAATGTGATTGCTTATTTCAGAAATTACATGAACTTTGCAAAAAAAAAAAATAATGTATGTTCAGATTTTTGTTTTAATATTCGATTTCTTATTTTTTTTTTAGTTAATCTACTTGGCGGAAACTTGTTACATCGAGTTTTTGTTGTAATGTAGGTTTTGACATATCTTTTAAAGGTGCCAAAGTCTTTAATTTGTATTTTATTTATGGAATCGCTATGGACTGAAATAATTCTAAAAGGGTCTACCGAATTACTGCTTAGTGTTGAGGAGGAATTTTTTTATGAAATTTATAATTTTTCGAAATTATGACAGTTTGGTGGGATAGGTAACATATATAAGTGGACAAAAATCTATAATTTAGAACGAATTGCAATGAATGATAAACCAAAATAGCAAATTACAGCCAATTTAGTTGAGGGTGAGACTAACATCTCCAAAGTTGCTATGTTAGTAAAAACATGAAATGTTCAATGACTATTTATACCCTTTACCATACTGTGGTACAGTGTATTACATCTTTGTGCATAGGTTTGTAACAGGCAAAAGGAATCGAGATAGACACATGGTTTCTTTTGAGAATATGCATAGAATCTCTTTCTAAGTCGATTTATGCATGTGCGTCTGTCCATGTTAATAAAATCCGATTTGGATGAAATTTTGTACAGCTTATTTGTATGACCCAAGGACGAACCCTATTGAAATTGGTGAAAATTGGTTCAGATTTAGATATAGCTCTCATATATATTTTCGTCCGATTTTAGGTAAATGGTGCACCAAAGTTCCTATATTTCTTTTGATTTTGCACGAAATTTGGCATAGCGTACTTAATTAGGTCTAGAATGATGTGTGTTAAGTTTCCTGAAAATCGGTTCAGATTTAGATATAGATCTCATACATATTTTCGTCCGATTTAAGGTAAATGGTGTACCAATGTCCCTATATATCTTTCGATTTGCAGGGATTTGACACAGCGTACTGAATCAAGTCTAGAATGATGTGTGTTAAGTTTCGTGAAAATCGGTTCAGATTTATATATATCACCCATATATATTTTTGTCCCTATATATCCTTCGATTTGCGCGAAATTTGAGGCAGCGCACTGAATTGAGTCTAGAATGGTGTGTGCTGAATTTCGTGGTGATCGGTTTAGATTTAGATATAGCTCTCATATATATTTTCGTCAGATTTTAGGTAAATAGTGCACCAAAGTCCCTATATATCCTTCGATTTGCACGAAATTTGGCATAGCGTACTGAATTGGGTCCAGAATGATGTGTGCTAAGTTTTGTAAAAATCAGTTCAGATTTAGATATAGCTCCAATTTTATGCAAATTGTGCATTAAAGACCCAAAGTTTGTACGACTGGCACACAATTTTGTACAATATATTGAAGGTAATGTAAATTAATCACTGGAAATTTTCGTTGAAATCGTCCGATTTTAGGAAAATTGTGCACCAAACTTCTAATGTTTGTTCGATAGACACGAAATTTGAACAACGTATCAAATTGAGACTAGAATGTCGTTATTGCGTTTTGTTCAAATTGGTGCAGATGCAGACATAGCTTCCATATATACTTCGAATGGATCTGTTTGGGTTTAAATTTTGAACAGAGGGTCATACCAAATAGCGTGCAAAAAGTTTTCTAAAAATCGATTTACAGAAATTTGTCCCATTGTACACAAATGATTCTAAATATGCCCGAATGAAATTGATTTTATCAAAGGTTATAGAAAAATGTTTTTATGAATTGATGTTAGTCGGTTCACTTATAGATAAATATCACATATTTGAGCTCGTTAACCCTTTGTGGCCCAATGTTGCCCACAGGCAAAAAAATGTTTTAGAGCTTATATTTAATATGTAGCTAGTAAATATATATTATTTGGATTTCATATGTCAAGACTTTAAATTTTGGTAAAGTTATGAGCTTTTCAATATAGTGAAGAGGCTAAATTTGTGTACAGTACTAATTTGTGTATACAGTCCAAATTATTTAAATCGCTTCGTATTCAAATTGTACGAGTTCTGCCATCAGAATTATTTTTGATTCTTGTAAAAATTAATATAGATTTTTCTGTCGATTTTAGATTTGGTTTTCTTGATATTGGACTTTATTTTTCCTAAAGAATGTACTGTATCTCCCGAATGCAAGGATGTAGCTTACTGGTTTTGATCTAACTCGGTTCATATTTGGATAAAGATCACACATTTTATTTCATCCTATTTCATGTTAATGGTCCTTTAAAAATGAGACGTCTATAACATGCATCTATTAAGTATACTCAAAGTGGTGAAGGGTATCATATTGTCGGCCCAGTCCGACTTTACTATTTTCCATACTGGTTTTGACGTGCTGAAGGTCGTTGCCAAATTTTCCAAAAATACTGGTGTATGTAAATGGGAATGCGCACCTCATAATGGAGATACTAAAATGTTTTAACTGTCCGAAAATAACAATGTTTTTACTCGTTTGGAAACCAGGAAGGTCTTCTGAATGTGATATTTTATATAGGGGCAGACGGTGAATTATTACATTGGTGAACATATTTAAAATCAGTTGTTCCTTCTACAAGAGCACGTGGTGATCTTTGAGACCATTTGGTCTTCTATAAAAATTTGACTTCTCTGAGAGCACTGTGTCGTTTTTGGAAAAGATCGGTTAATATTTAGGGGATGAAATGAACCAAATACTTAATTTTTGTCGGGTTTTCTGGTCGCTCCAGAGGCCGCAATTATGGCCCGAACATCGCGAAATATTTCATGGAAAAGGGAATACGAACAAGGAATAAACATGCCTGTTTTGATAAAGATCGTTCAATATTTAGCGGGTCAAATGGACCCTGACTTTTGTGTGAAGAGTTATAAAATTTGTATTCTATGGCGTATATATTTACACCTGAAGGACATAGCCCCGAGAAGTTGATAATATATCGAAGAGGAGTGGTTGACTTTTTAATTGATACCAGTTATATTGTCGTATGTACCCGGATGTGGGAGTTACACTTAAATATTTACAGGAGTTTATATATTCATATATTATTCAGTAACCCATTACCACACTAGAGGGCGGAAATATTTTTTGAAATTTTCCATGAGGATCCAGGTATGATCAAAGACAACGACTGTAATTTTCGGTGATGACCACATAATATTATTGGGATGAACTGGACCGAAAACTTAATTTTTTGTGTTTTTTTTTTCTATTCGAACATCACAACACGATCGGTGAAAGCCGAACATCACCATACAACCCACGGGGAAGGAATCTGGTAATTAGAAGGGCTATACTGAATATTAGTAATATTTGTTGACCTCTAGTCGGCCAAGAGGATGCTAATATCGCGAAATATTGCCCAAGCTCAAAATATAGAACAACAGCAAGTTAGATTTTCGTGGAAGTTGTGTAGGGTATCATATGGTCGGCTCCGTCCGACTATACTGCTCCGCTCACTAGTTAGTTTTATAAAAGGAAACATTCCTCCAGAATAATTCCAAACCAACCTATGCTTAACAATAAACTAAATAAATAATGCAATGCTTTGAAGTCACATACATTTATAGACACGATAATTGTATTTTATCTACACAATTTCACACCTTAATGGAGCTACCTTCGAACGCTATAAAGATATTTAAAGAGTGAATGTACGTCATCTGTAAGCTATGAGATTAGAATATATGAACATAAAAGTCTTTTTTGTTTGCTTTAACAATAAACAATCACACATTAAATATTATTATGGATATTTTGGGCTTAAGATAGCAGCCTAACACACACACGTTGTTATATACCAAATGACAACTATAAAATTTACATATACACACAAAACCTCTAAATATATATTTAGTGTATTTTGGAGTCAATGGTGCTTGAGGCTTTTTATGTTTAATATACAATTAAGGATACATAAGCAGGATATAAAACATAAAATTTAATGCGGTATCTCTGCTTCTTTCTACTACGGTAGTCGTGTAAATATTTAACACAGAAAACCAAATAAAATCGGCTAACACATAAATAAATGCTCCGATGGCACAATTACATATATATTTCTGGGGACCTGTAGGCACACATATATTTTTGAAGATAAGGTATTTTTCATCGGAGAAGTCAAATTGTAATCATAACGGTCTTAAAATGGACTCTTCATGTTCATAATATCGAAGTTATTCTGTCAAGCTGTTTATATCCTTTGAGAAGCCAAAATACTAAATTTCTAGAAATCATCTGCCATTATTATTCCATTACTAATATCCTGGATGACCTATGTGTGGTATTAAATATTGTCTTTAGGACGAATTTCTCCCAATTATCTATCTACCAAATGACGTATTTATTTCTTAGAATCAATTTTATTTTAGTTTTGGCTTATATGAATTGGTTTGACCAGTTACCTTATCGCCACAACATGGTATTTATCAACCAAAAAAACAAAAACACAAAAAAAAACTTATTTTTACTTCACTTAGTTTGTATTTACATGCTAAAAATAGCTTGACTAAAGGTTGTAAATAAAGTTATTACTCTTAGTTAGTTGATAGCAAACTAATATTTATTTCAACATAACCAATACGCAAGTTTTCTAACTTTAATTATTATACCCTTCACCACACTGTGGTACAGGGTATTATGTCTTTGTGCATATGTTTGTAACAGGCAAAAGGAGACGAGATAGAGCCATGGTTCCTTTTGAGAATATGCATACAATCACTTTCTGAGTCGATTTACGCATATCCGTCTGTTCGTCCGTCTGTCCGTCCTTTTTTTTGTGAACAAAGTACAGGACGCATTTATGATCCGATTTGGATGAAATTTGGTACATGTCACTTATTTGGCCCAAGGGCGAACCTTATTGCAATTGGAGAAAATCGGTTCAGATTTCGATATAGCTCATATATATAGGTTCGTCCGATTTAATGTAAATAGCGCACCAAACTGCCAATTGAAGCAAAAATTCTGATAGGTCCGATTGAAGCAAAATTTTGCATAGAGTACTGAACTAGGTCCCAACTGATGTATGCGAAATTTTGTTGGAATCGGTTCAGATTTAGATATAGCTCCCGTATATAGTTTCTTCCGATTTTAGGTAAATGGTGCACCAAACTCCCATGTTTAGTTCGATTGAAACAAAATTTTCACAGAGTACGGAATTAAGTCCACACTTATGCCTGAGAAGTTTTGTTGGAATCGGTTCAGACTTAGTTATAGCTCCATATATAGTTTCGTCCGATTTTATGTGAATGATGCACCAAACTTCCAATATTTGTCCGATTGAAACAAAATTTTGCACACAGCACTGAATTAGGTCCAGACTGATGTCTGCGAAGTTTTGTTAAAATCGGTTTAGACTGAGATATAGCTGTCATATATAGTTTCGTCCGACTTTATGTGAATGATGCACCAAACTCCCAATATTTGTCTGATTGAGACAAAATTTTGCACAGAGTACTGAATTAGGTTCAGACTGATGTCTGCGAAGTTTTGTTAAAATCGGTTTTGATTTAGTTATACTTTCGTCCGATTTTTTGCGAATGATACACCAAACTTCCAATATTTGGCCGATTGAGCAAAATTTTGCATAGCGAATGCAATTGAGGAAAACATGATGTGTGATAAGGTTTGTTGAAATCGGTTCAGATTTTGATATAGGTCTTATATATGGGTCTATTTTTGTTCGATTTACATGAAATTTGACAGAGGGCATTAAATTGATATAAAAAAAGAAATGATGTATGCAGCGGTTACTCAATTAGGTCCATGTGTTTATATATAGCTCCCATACATAATTTTACTCAATGGTCCTCCAAAGATTCTATGTCTGTTCTATCTACAGGATATTGTATATATTAACATCTCTTGAATGTACCTAAAGTGGTGAAGGGTATCATATAGTCGGCCCCGTCCGACTTTTGGACTTTCCTTACTGGTTTTACTTTTGTTGAGTATATTTTAGAAAGTTCTTCAGAAATGCATACATTTATTAAGATATTTTTTACATAATTATATAGTTGGGTAAAGACGTTTGGGAAATAGACAATTTCACCTACAGATAGACAATAAATAAATTCTTAAGGAAGACTACTTCATCCATCATCATAGGTCAGCATCTGCACGATATTTGGTATGACCCTATGTTCAAAATTTAAACGCAAACATACCAGTTCGAAGTATATATGAAAGCTATGTCTGCATCTGCACCAATTTAAACAAAACGCAATAACGATATTCTAGTCTCAATTTGATACGTGGTGCAAATTTCGTGTCAATCGGACAAACATTAGGAATTTGGTGCACCATTTTCCTAAAATCGGACGATTTCAAGGAAACTTAGCAGTGATTAATTTATATTAACTGCAAAATTGTGTGCAAATAGTACAAACTTTGGGTCTTTAATGCACAATTTACAAAACATGGCAAGAAAATAAATATATTAAATCGGATGGAAATATATGTGAGAGCTATATCTAAATCTGAACTGATTTTGTCCAATTTCAATGGGGTTCGTCCTTAGGCAGAACAAATGAGCTGTGTCAAATTTCATGCCAAACGGATCATAAATGCGACCTGCACTTTTTTTACAAATTTACATGCACAGACGGACGGACATGCATAAATCGACTCAGAAAGTGATTCTATGCATATTCTAAAATGGAACCATGGGTCTATCTCGTTTCCTTTTGCCTGTTAGAAACATATGCACAAAGACATAATACCCTGTACCACAGTGTGGTGAAGGGTATAAATAGGTTTGGGAAATTTTTTGGCAATAATTTTTTTTTATGAAGCAGTAACTGGAATGCATAATGGCAGTAATTTCCGTAAATTTATCTGGGATGTCATGAACCTAGATTTCAGATTATTTGCATATATTTTTCATCCTTCAAGAAACAGGAATGCCAAATTTCAGGACTTTAGTAGGAAAATTAGGATAAAACCGAAAATAGGAAGTTACTATTTAGGGTGATGCCATTTTTTTTTTTTTGATAATTTTCGAATTATGATTTCTGGAAATTCTTGAATTTTAGGCATATTTACTGATAAAATATCGAGGAATATTTTGGTATGCAACTTTAACCCTCAACCGACTCATTAAAGGGGTCTTTTCGGTTCCCTTTTCTAGGAGTGATTGAAAACATTCAAAACGGGGTTAAAGCTGCTCAGAATATTCTACAGAAATGTTCGCCATAAAGTTTGACTATAAGTCTCAGAATAGACTAAAACTTAAAAATCAAAATCACGTCAAAAATCTTAAAAAAAAACTAAAACTCATTTTAGGGTTAATATCGTACTTATTACTAGTTTTTGCCCATTTTTCCCACAAGATGTCGATTTAGAAGGATGGTATAAGAGACCAAAATATTCTCCATCAATTTTTAGCATAAGTCACTGAACAAGTGAAATCTATACATATATGTAAAAACCAAACCCAAATTATCAAAATTCTTGAAAAGGGGGAATATTGCCCCCCCCCCCTCTTTCTTAGGTTACCTTCCGACGTAAACTTTCATAACGCCGACACACGGCGTCTCCTCTTTCATAATTTGTTGGAATATCCCGGTATTTATTTTTTTGTTCCACAGTGTAATGTTCCTAAAAATGTAAATAACGAAAATGTGGCAGGGCTGTATCAAAACATTGATTTATATATAGCATTTCCACATTAAATGAAACCTTTTACAAATTAAATGAACCCTTTTCCAAATTAAATGAACCCTTTTCCAAATTAAATGAAACCTTTTCCAAATTAAATGAAACCTTTTCCAAATTAAATGAAACCTTTTCCACTTGAAATGAAACCTTTTACAAATAGAATGAAACCTTTTCCAATTGAAATGAAACCTTTTACAAATAGAATGAAACTTTTTCCAAATTAAATGAAACCTTTATTCTTATCTAAGGAAATATAATATTTGCACTAATTTTAAACCAATATTTGAAAATTAAATCAAAGAATATTAACAAATATAGTTGTATGGCTATGTAATTAACATAAATATTCTTTAATTCGGTGTGATTTCATTTAATATCTTAACATAAAACTAAATAAATAGTAATACAAACTGGGGTATTTCTTGACATTTTAATAAATAAATATTTAAGAACAAGAATTGAATACCCGGTCCTAAATGCGAAATACATATTTGACTTAATAAATTGTTGATGATAAGGTAACTGCTTATCTTAATGAAGGGGTTCCCGACTTGCAGCTTGTGGGATTTTCAAAACCATGTCCATAACGTAGTTAGAACAATCTTGCCGAGTAAGCTTTTGAATACTTCGCTCGATTACATCAACAATGTTATGTTCCATTGAAACGTCACACAGCTCAGCCCTTGCACATAATTTTGTTTTTGAAAATGCATTTTCGATTGGATTTAGCATTGGAGAATAAGGCGGTAAGAATTTAAGGTTGCATCTTTTGGATTCGATCAAATTTTTTATGTCATGTCGCTTGTGTATTTGAGCGTTATTTTCCAACTCTGGATTGATTTTCTCAAAGAAAATTTCTATAAATAATTTAAATCTATCTGCATTGACACTGGAATTAGAAACGATTGTGTGATGTTGCAACTTCCCGCGTTGTTTATTGCTGCAATTATAGTGACATTACGACCTCTGACCGTAGGCAACACAATGTGTGCTCTTGTTCCTTGTCTTGAACGGGCTTATTTCAATAGAGGCCATCTTAAACGTAATTTTTAATTTCCGTAATCCATATTCTATGCAGCTTGTGGAAATATTTATTTCATTTTCTCTCAAAAGTTTAGTTTTTATGGCTTTGAGGGTAATTCCAGGTTGACTTTCTATATAGAACTCGATCAGACTTAAAACTTGTGGTGTCAACCACTTAGTTCTACTTCCTTCACGCTTATTTTCCTTCAATGTTCCAAAATTTTGTTTGTAATTACTTCACATTGTCGAGAGTTTACTGTTTTGGATGTTCACATTATCGAGAGTTCACTGTATTTTAAAATAGCAACGTTTAAAATAAATGCGAACCTGATTTTAGCTTGGGAACCTGAGGAAGAATCAATATCCTCGCCAAGTATTACAAGTGGAACAAATTGGGTCAGTATAACAAAATAACAAAAGACGTGAAATTGTTATTATTTAAATTCTATGAAGAGGGGAGAACCATTTCCGAGGCTGCAAATTTAACCTGCATAAACATAAATTCCGAAAAAACATTTATAAGAAAATACAAACAACATTTTGGAACATTGAAGGAAAATAAGCGTGGAGGAAATAGAACTAAGTTGTTGACACCACAAGTTTTAAGTCTGATCGAGTTCTATATAGAAAGTCAACCTGGAATTACCCTCAAAGCCATAAAAACTAAACTGTTGAGAGAAAATGATATAAATATTTCCACAAGCTGCATAGAATATGGATTACGGAAATTAAAAATTACGTTTAAGATGGCCTCTATTGAAATAGAACGAATGAATGACTCCAGAACATTAGGCTTGAGACAAAAATATGCTCAAGACTTTACAAAATGGATACCCCAACAAGGAGAAAAATTTATATTCATTGATGAGTGTGGATTTAATCTTCACATACGAAGAACCCAAGCCCGTTCAAGACAAGGAACAAGAGCACACATTGTGTTGCCTACGGTCAGAGGTCGTAATGTCACTATAATTGCAGCAATAAACAACGCGGGAGTTGTACATCACACAATCGTTTCTAATTCCAGTGTCAATGCAGATAGATTTAAATTATTTATAGAAATTTTCTTTGAGAAAATCAATCCAGAGTTGGAAAATAACGCTCAAATACACAAGCGACATGACATAAAAAATTTGATCGAATCCAAAAGATGCAACCTTAAATTCTTACCGCCTTATTCTCCAATGCTAAATCCAATCGAAAATGCATTTTCAAAAACAAAATTATGTGCAAGGGCTGAGCTGTGTGACGTTTCAATGGAACATAACATTGTTGATGTAATCGAGCGAAGTATTCAAAAGCTTACTCGGCAAGATTGTTCTAACTACGTTATGGACATGGTTTTGAAAATCCCACAAGCTGCAAGTCGGGAACCCCTTCATTAAGATAAGCAGTTACCTTATCATCAACAATTTATTAAGTCAAATATGTATTTCGCATTTAGGACCGGGTATTCAATTCTTGTTCTTAAATATTTATTTATTAAAATGTCAAGAAATACCCCAGTTTGTATTACTATTTATTTAGTTTTATGTTAAGATATTAAATGAAATCACACCGAATTAAAGAATATTTATGTTAATTACATAGCCATACAACTATATTTGTTAATATTCTTTGATTTAATTTTCAAATATTGGTTTAAAATTAGTGCAAATATTATATTTCCTTAGATAAGAATAAAGGTTTCATTTAATTTGGAAAAAGTTTCATTCTATTTGTAAAAGGTTTCATTTCAATTGGAAAAGGTTTCATTCTATTTGTAAAAGGTTTCATTTCAAGTGGAAAAGGTTTCATTTAATTTGGAAAAGGTTTCATTTAATTTGGAAAAGGTTCATTTAATTTGGAAAAGGGTTCATTTAATTTGTAAGAGGTTTCATTTAATGTGGAAATGCTATATATAGAAAATATTCCTCAAAGATGTTTTAATGTTACAATAACCCGGAATGCCGAATTTGCGCACTTTAGTTGGGAAATGCAGCTAAAAGCTTCAAAATATACAAGAGTATATGGTATGGGGTATATACAAAAAAGTGGATCGTTATATGTCATTTTCAATATCAAACCTCCTAGTCTTAGTAGCAGTTAATAAACACTTTTCTTAAAAGTCGCGTGATTTAATCTGATCGGGAATATATATTCTGTATGGGGTCTTGGATGCCCATCTAATGATGGAGGGCATACATGCATAAGGAAATATAAAATATAGAATGTTTTAAACTTAATATACCTCGTATATATTTCTAAGATGAATATTTTAATTTTATGTCTCTAATATTTGAATACTCGACAGCACTTGACTTTTGTGACAAACATGTATCTTTAATTTACAAATTTATTTTCATATAAATAACATTTTATCTGAAGCGTTTGGCAAATACATCTTGAAGATATGAATATTGACAATTGGAAAATGGCTGTGAAGTGTTTCTTTAATTGAATTTAAAAATAGCTTCACACAAAAACACATACTCAAATTGAATTTCAATTGTGATAAGAACTTTGTAGACTTTTTAAAAACTATTAAATCATATAATATCTTTTTTTACAATAAATCCAATAGGAAAAGTGACATTTTTTCTTTAGAGCGCATACACATTTTGAATAAGAAATATTAAATTTTTAATTCAAAATATTAATAAACCAACTTTGAAATAAAAACCAAATAAATTTGTCATAATGTTTCCCATAACATTCAATTCCATTCAATTTTCAAGGAAATATCAATAAAATGTACAGGAATGTCATTTTTGCTGCGGCATTTGCTGGAATTTTACGAATTGCAACAAAATTTGCAATATGATATTCATGAATGGCGTTATGAATAACTGATTTTTTTATTATTACTATTTCAATGAATGAATGCAGGATGTTTTTGTTATTGCTTTGGAAATATTTCAATATGTGAATTTTTTTTAACTCACAAATATCCGCAATAATAAATACAAATAGTGGCAATTACTGGATTTATTGTAGCAATAAAAATATTATTGATGTTACATTGGATGACTACTCTGAAATAATGATGGATTCAATAAAAACTAGTAAGGAAAATAGAAAAGTCGGACGGCCGACTATATGATACCTTCACCACTTTGGGTATATTCAACAGATGAATTTTAATAGACGTCGCATTTTTGAAGGATCAGTAAAATGAAATTTGACCCATAAACATATCTTTCTGCAATCTACATCATCTATACTTCATTCTGTACGATATGCCAAATTTCGTGCAAATCGAAAGATATATAGGGACTCTGGTGCACCATTTACCTAAAATCGGACGAAAATATATATGGGAGCTATATCTAAAGCTGAACCGATTTTCATGAAACTCAACACACATCATTCTACACTTTATTCAGTACGCTATACCAGATTTCGTGCAAATCGAAGGATATATAGGGACTTTGCTGCACCATTTACCTTAAATCGGACGAAAATATTTATGGGAGCTATATCTAAATCTGAACGGATTTTTCCCAATTTCAATAGGGTTCATCCTTGGGCCAAATAAGTGAGCTGTGCCAAATTTCATCCAAATCGGATAATAAATGCGACCTGTACTTTGTTATACCCTACATAACTATGTTGCCAGGGTACAGTGTTGCCAATTTAGCACTTTTAGTGCTAGATTTAGCACTTTTCAAACTAGTTTAGCACCAAAAAAAAGTGATCTAGCACCTAGCACCTTTTTGGCATTTTTATTTTTTTCTGGAATTAGTTACAATTTTCGGCAATGTTCGATTTCAAATTGACCCTAATGTTAAAAAAGTGTCAGTACATCTGTAAAGAGCTAAAAAATTCAGCCAGTTAGAACTTTTTATAACCTACACCATGTGGAGTGTATTAACATTTTTTCTTAAAATTATCGGTCATATTGTTACTATAGCATCGCTAGCTAGAAGGTTGTTTATTTAGTAAAATGAAAAACCAGGCGTTTGTGTGGTGTAGAACCTAATTCGGAAACTTTCTGGAAAGGAGCTTTTATTCACTGTGAATCCGGATTGCCAAATTATAGCCACTTGAGAGTACAAAAAATGAGTCCCGTTTCACTTTGTAATGGGGTTATGTCAAAAATTGGACCTACATCGAAAAAGTTCAGCAAACATATTTTTAAATTACAGATACTGCGGCGGGAAAGGTTCTAAAACTTAAAAGGATGCAAAAAAGATGGAACCTTAATATGGGGAATATGTCCAAACATATTCCCTTGTAGAAAATTGTCCGCAAATATATATCCTACCCTACAAAACCCAGAGAATGAATCTAAAATCTTGAAAGTAAAGAAGATAGAGCAGTACTTTAATATGAGGACTATGTGCAAACCTTCAT
>NW_026883333.1:0-48912 GCF_032173495.1 Musca vetustissima | reverse complement strand
TTATAGCCAATCAGAGCCGTTGCTTGGTATCTATCTATCACACCCTACTGAGGCTCTGAGGCAAATGAGCTAAATTTTCAGATCTTTCCAGAAAATCCTTAACAAATGCATTAGCAGCCAAAATTCTCTCGAAATTAGTCGATGAAACATACTTCCTTGTTCAACGATTTAAAAAGATGATCTACTTTCTGAGAAAGCAGACAGAAGCTTATAACAGGGTAGAAATAAATTTCCATCGATTTTTATACCCTTCACCACACTGTGGTACAGGGTATTATGTCTTTGTGCATATGTTTGTAAGAGGCAAAAGAAATCGAGATAGACCCATGGTTCCATTTGAGAATTTGCATAGAATCACTTTCTGAGTCGATTTACGAATGTCCGTCCATGTATTTTTGTAAACAAAGTACAGGTCGTATTTATGATCCGATTTAGATGAAATTTGGCACAGATCACTTATTTGGCCCAATACGAACCCTATTGAAATTGGAGAAAATCGGTTCAGATTTAGATGTAGCTCCCATAAATATTTTCACCCGATTTATGGTGAATGTTGCACCGAAATTCGGCATAGCGCACTGAGTTGAGTCTTAACTGGGTAGTGGTAAGTTTCGGGAAAATCGGTTCAGAATTCAATACAGCTCCCATATATATTTTCGTCCGATTTTATGTAAATGGTGCACCAAAGTCCCTATATATATTTCGATTTGCACGAAATTTGGCACAGCGTACTGAATTAAGTCTAGAACGATGAGTGTTAAGTTTCGTGAAAATCGGTTCAGATTTAGATATAGCTCCCATATATATTTTTGTTCGATTTAATGTAAATGGGGCTCCAAAGTCCCTGTAAACCTTTCGATTTGGACGAAATTTGCCACAGCGTAATGAATTAGGCCTAGAATGATGTGTCTTAAGTTTCCTGAAAATCGGTTCAGATTTAGATATAGCTCCCATATATATTTTCGTCCGATTTAAGGTAAACGGCGCACCAAAGACCCTATATATATTTCGATTTGCACGAAATTTGGCATAGCGTATTGATTTTGGTCCAGAATGATGTGTGCTAAGTTTCGTGAAAATCGGTTGAGATTTAGATATAGCTCCCATATATATATTTGTCCGATTTAATGTAAATGGGGCTCCAAAGTTCCTTATATATAGTTCGATTTTCACGAAATTTGGCATAGCGTATTGATTTTGGTCCAGAATGATGTGTGCAAAGTTTCGTGAAAATCGGTTGAGATTTAGCTATAGCTCCAATATATATTTTTGTCTGATTTAATGTAAATGGGGCTCCAAAGTCCCTATAAAGCTTTCGATTTGCACGAAATATGGCACAGCGTAATGGATTAGGCCTAGAATGATGTGTCTTAAGTTTCCTGAAAATCGGTTCAGATTTAGATATAGCTCCCATATATATTTTCGTCCGATTTAAGGTAAACCGTGCCAAAGACCCTATATATAGTTCGACCCTATATATAGTTCGACCAAAGACCCAAAGACCCTATATATAGTTCGATTTGCACGAAATTTGGCATAGCGTATTGATTTTGGTCCAGTCTGATGTCTGCGAAGTTTTATTTAAATCGGTTCGGATTGAGACATAGCTCTCATATATAGCTTCGTCCGATTTTTTGTGAATGATTCACCAAACTCCCAATATTTGTCCGATTGGGACAAAATTCTGCACAGAGTACTAAATTAGGTCCAGACTGATGTCTGCGAAGTTTTTTTTTTTTTAAATCGGTTCAGATTTAGACATAGCTCCTATTTATAGCTTTGTGAATGATTCACCAAACTCCTATGATCCACTGTTTTTTCTCTCGCTTCACTTGACATCCTTCCTCCTATCACCACTCACTTCCACTCGAACATATTTTTGTTGTATTCGCGAAATACTGTTAATATGTAAATATGTTTGTGTGTATAGCTATTGTCCCAAAACTATGGCAAAGGAATTGCTAATGTTTCAGCTCTCCCATTTCAACTACATATCCGGCTGACCTGCCACCCTATATCCCTCCCATCCTCCTTCCCTTGCTGCCTCCTCCTCGTTGCCAATAACAAACAACAAAATGATTTAAAATTCTGATGTGATATTATGGTGGCAATTTCAATATACAAACCACAATTCTACTAGAGCCGAACTATTGGATTTCGAAACTGAACACCCCTCCCCACTCCCCCTCGCTTCCAATATGTTATGTATAAAAATCTGCCATCCCTCTCCCCCCACTTTTTTCTCCTCCATAAAATATTGAATAGAGAGAAAAAATGTATTCAAAGCTTGTTAATGGCGGGAGTATTGAATAGAAAAAAACTCTCCTCCTCCCCCCAACCCCCCACTCCACGCCCATGTATTGTGAATGCATACGCAGATAACATTAGCCAGTCGCATTTTAATGTCGGCAACTGCATTTGTGCTGGGTGCATTTACGCTTCGTTATCATTTTATTTCAAATTGTGTTGTTGTTGCTGTTATCCTTGTTGTTGCTGTTTTCCGCTGTTATAGCAATTCGAGTTTTTTTCCTGTCTCCTTTTGTTGTTGTTATTATTGTTATTGGTAGTAGTGTATACATATGTTGTGGGGGGTTGGTACTCGATGTTGCCATAGCCATAGTGCAGACCAAACATCCATCCCAGCTAGCTGTCGTTCCATTCCTCTCAATTTTGTTTGTTATTTGCATCGTCGTCACACGCGACTCCACTCTTCGTTAACGAATATTCACTTCACGTTCAAACACAATTTTCAGTTCAGCCAAAAATGATGTTAACATTAAATGAGACTCATACTGAGTGCCCCTAAATGTAGGCTATACAATATATTAACACATTGCAATGCAATGTATGCAGCAATAGCTGTGTGTGTGTGTGTGTGACAAACATACACATCAAAGGGGAATTTTGCAGATTTTTTAAATAACTTTTTCTGGGGTCTACATAAGGCGTAGATTTTTTTAAATATTTTTTTGGAAGGCCTATATAAGGCGTAGATTTTTTAAATAATTTTTATCGAGGGAAGCCCCTACAAAAGGCGTAGATTTTTTAAAAAAATGTTTGGCAAGCCTATATGAGGCTTAGATTTTTTAAAAAAATGTTTGGCAAGCCTATATGAGGCTTAGATTTTTTAAATAATTTTTATCAAGGGAAGCCTCTACATAAGGCGTAGATTTTTTAAAAAAAAATTTTGGCAAGCCTATATAAGGCGTAGATTTTTTAAAAAAATTTTGGCAAACCTATGTAAGGCGTAGATTTTTTAAAAAAATTTTGGCAAGCCTATATGAGGCTTAGATTCTTTAAATAATTTTTATCAAGGGAAGCCCCTACATAAGGCGTAGATTTTTTTTAAAAAATTTTGGGAAGCCTATATAAGGCGTAGATTTTTTTTAATAATTTTTTCTCAGGTCTATATAAGGCGTACATTTTTTTAATAATTTTTTCTCAGGTCTATATAAGGCGTAAATTTTTTTAATAATTTTTTCTCAGGTCTATATAAGGCGTAGATTTTTTTTTTGATAATTTTTTCTCAGGTCTATATAAGGCGTAGCTTTTTTTAATAATTTTTTCTCAGGTCTATATAAGGCGTAGCTTTTTTTAAATAATTTTTTCTCAGGTCTATATAAGGCGTAGATTTTTTTAATAATTTTTTCTCAGGTCTATATAAGGCGTAGATTTTTTTAAATATTTTTTTCTCAGGTCTATATAAGGCGTAGATTTTTTTTAATAATTTTTTCTCAGGTCTATATAAGGCGTAGATTTTTTTAATAATTTTTTTCTCAGGTCTATATAAGCCGTTGATTTTTTAAATAATTTTTTCTCAGTTCTATATAAGGCGTAGATTTTTTTAATAATTTTTTCTCAGGTCTATGTAAGGCGTAGATTTTTTTTAATAATTTTTTCTCAGGTCTATATAAGGCGTAGATTTTTTTAAATAATTTTTTTCAGGTCTATATAAGGCGTAGATTTTTTTTTTGATAATTTTTTCTCAGGTCCATATAAGGCGTAGATTTTTTTAATAATTTTTTTCAGGTCTATATAAGGCGTAGATTTTTTTAATAATTTTTTCTCAGGTCTATATAAGGCGTAGATTTTTTTAATAATTTTTTCTCAGGCCTATATAAGGCGTAGACTTTTTAATAATTTTTTCTCAGGTCTATATAAGGCGTAATTTTTTTTAATAATTTTTTCTCAGGTCTATATAAGTCGTAGATTTTTTAAAGTTTCATTTTTCAAGGCCTATATAAGGCGTAGATTTTTTTAATAATTTTTTCTCAGGTCTATATAAGGCGTAGATTTTTTTAATAATTTTTTTTTCAGGTCTATATAAGCCGTAGATTTTTTTTAATAATTTTTTCTCAGGTCTATATAAGGCGTAGATTTTTTTAATAATTTTTTCTCAGGGGTATATAAGGCGTAGATTTTTTTTAAATAATTTTTTCTCAGGTCTATATAAAGCGTAGATTTTTTTTAATAATTTTTTCTCAGGTCTATATAAGGCGTAGATTTTTTTAATAATTTTTTTTCAGGTCTATATAAGGCGTAGATTTTTTTAATAATTTTTTCTCAGCTCTATATAAGGCGTAGATTTTTTTTAATAATTTTTTCTCAGGTCTATATAAGGCGTAGATTTTTTTTAATAATTTTTTCTCAGGTCTATATAATGCATAGATTTTTTTAAATAATTTTTTCTCAGGTCTATATAAGGCGTAGATCATATAGTCGGTCCCGTCCGTCTTTACTACTTTCCTTACTTCATATTTTTTTGTAATAATTTACAATAATACAATCTAAATTAATCCCATCCATATTGGTAAATTCTAATTAGAAAAACAAATGCATTTTTAATGAATCTGATCAGCGAAAAAAAAAAAAAATACGCCAACAAAAAATTATACGCAGAAAAACGCAATTAAATATAACAATTTGTTAATTTAGATGGTCCTGAGGACAACAGATGCAAACCTCACAATTTTCGCTGTTGCACCAACACACACACGCACACACACAGCCACACATTTTCCCATTAATATTAAAAAAGCCTGTCAATGCAGTTTGTGTTGCTGTTGCTGTTAAATTATGCATTTGGGATTTATTATGCAAAAACTAATTATCGATACATGAAAAACAGATGCGAGGAGACATGCATCCAAAAAAACCCAGTTCAATCCCCAACCCACGAATATTAGCCTCAATGACGGACATCCACCCACCCATAAAACGGGTGGACAACGCAAACGTTTGACAGAAACAATGACCCGGCCAGCCAAATTGTCAATAAGTGCATAAAACGATGAATGCATTCCTCATCCATTCATCACAATGTGAAATGTGGACGAGGTGCACTGTGCTGGCTGATATATAGAGGCAAAACTTCACCCAAAATCTAGGTCTCCCAAAAAAAAATATTTAAAAAATCTACGCCTTACATAGACCCCAGAAAAAAATATTTAAAAAATCTACGCCTTATATAGACCCCAGAAAAAAATATTTAAAAAATCTACGCCTTATGTATGTAGACCCCAGAAAAAAATATTTAAAAAATCTACGCCTTATGTAGACCCCAGAAAAAATATTTAAATAATCTACACCTTACTTACTTAGCTGGCTTGTCACAGAACAGTTGTTCCATAAGCCGAGCTTAAAAAAGATTTCCAAGCGCGTCGATCTTGTGCGCATCTCCTCCAATTTGAAAGACCACGTTCCAAGATGTTATTTTCTACTTGGTCTTTCCATCTAATTCGTGGCCTTCCCCTTCAACGGGAACCTTCAGTAGGCTCGCTTTTATATGCTTTTTGAGCTGGGGCATTTTCGTTCATTCGCACAACATGGTCTAGTCATCGTAGTCGCTGCAGCTCAATACGACTGACTATGTCGATGTCCGCATATAAATTATAAAGCTCGTGGTTCATTCGACGCAGATATTCACCGTCGACGCAGATCAGCCCGTAGATCTTTCGCAGAATTTTTCTTTCAAACACCCCAAGAGCTGTCTCATCTGCTTGCGCAAGTAACCTTGCTTCAGATCCATGTAACAGCAAGGGATAGTATTAGCGTCTTGTAGAGTGTGAGTTTGGTCTGGCGGGAGGTGACCTTTGAGTTCGAGGTGGCGGGAGGTCGTCAACATTACGGGGGTTTGGTTTTCTTTTTCTTTGCTTTTTCACAGTAGGTTCGGTTTTCCGAGTTTGGGCAACTAACCCGACGCCTCAACACATTTTTTATAGGTCTTATGGGTGAACTCGCGGCACATGTTAGCTCACTATTTCATCGGGTTATGAAAATAGCTACCCCAGGTGGCACCACGGCGAGGTCAGTGTCCAAAATTGAGTTGAAAGAGGGACCAAGATAAGCCTGGACTTCGCCATGTTAAAGCCAATCAAAACCGTTGCTTGGTATCTATCATCCTCTACGGTACGTCTTGTCTAGTCTTTAGAAAAATTGATTTAAAAAATCTACGCCCTGTCTAGTCTTTGGAAAAAAAAATTTAAAAAATCTGTACCTTTGATAGGTCTCAGAGAAAAATTTTTTTAAATTATTTTTTAAATATATTCCCTGTTTATTTTTCTTCCTACCCACATAAATAAATCATCGCCATCGATGAACCGTACCTTTTGAGGCCCGCAGCAATATCTTTCCATCTGTCCAATTGCATTTAAATATTTAATTAGATTCGAATTATAAATGGTCCAACAACAACAACATCAACTATGGACATTGCTGACTGCATTTATTGCAAGTGGAAGTGCATTTTATATGCAATAATTACATTTTGAGTGGTCATTATAAAAATATATTATTAAAACAACAACAACAACAGCAAGAGAACTTAACAACAACAACTACAAATGGCTAACAATAAACAGCATTGGACAGGCAAATATACAATTCTCGCTATTAAATAGATAACAAACAAACTAAAACAGCAACAACAACAACAGCATACATATGTGGGCTCTCCACTCACTCTGTCTCTTCATGGCTCTCTTTCTCTCATCCTTTTGCCTTCTCATTGCATAGCAAATCGTAATGCAATTCAATGCATTTTTTCTCCATGCATAACGGTGAGAGGTTAACATATTAGTGGTAGTCGTTGTTGTTATAGTAGTAGGTCGAGTAATAGAAAATGTGAAAGAGCACGGATGTGTGAGAGAGCGGGTGGGTGAATGGGGAGAGAGCAAGGTAAAGGCAGGCTTGCGGTAAATGTAGTTGGCAACCAACTAATGCATTTACAATAAAACAAATCAACATTACATTTAACAAACTAATTGCATACATTCATACTTAAATAAATGGAAACATATCCCCTCACACACACATACTCTCCCCCCCCACACACACACACACACATAAACACACATTATAAGCATGCCCAAGCAAATGCATTTAAATGAGGCCTCCCGCTAAATATGCAACAGAAAAAAAAATCAGTTTTTAGTGGGGAAATAAACAAATCAGACATTTTGAAATGGATGGCGGCATTGCTGCTGTGTTATTTGCCTAACGCGGCAGAACTGCAATGGCATACCACCCCTCCCTACCACACACTCCCCACTCCTCCTAATACAATTCTACAATCATATATCGTTAGCATTGCAAATGCATTTCCATCCAGTGGAAATTATTATTGTGGTTTCCATTAGGAGCAGTTATATTGTTGTTGTCGTTACTCTTGTTTATGTGTGTGTGTGATTGTGTATGCGTGTGCAGTTCGTCCATTTCGAATGCAACATTTTGTGGACAGGAAATTAAATTCTCTAAGCAAAAATGCATAAATAAATACCACTGAATTCATTTTTTTCTGTTGTTTTCATTTGGACATCTGCTAATGGTTGACCACGAAAAAATGGACAGATGAGTCGTCAGAGTATTCCACCTTAATTGTAGGAGTTATAGCAGGCAATAAACATGTCGATATTTA
Source organism: Musca vetustissima (assembly GCF_032173495.1). Taxonomy (NCBI): domain Eukaryota; kingdom Metazoa; phylum Arthropoda; class Insecta; order Diptera; family Muscidae; genus Musca; species Musca vetustissima. The sequence goes on along the minus strand of NW_026883333.1, from coordinate 40,997 downwards.
TATGGGCAAAAAGGGAAATTTATAAACATAGAGGCATCATGGAACAAGGAATGGGAAATAAAGAGATTTTTTAAATATTTTTTTCCGAGAACCTTAGAAGGCATAGATTTTTTAAATATATTTTCATAGGTCAACACAAGGCGTAGATTTGTGTAGCCTACACAACTATTTTGTCAGGGTATTATAGCTTTGTGCAGCCCCAAGAGTTTGTAACGCCTCGAAATATCGTTCCTAGACTCATCTTTAAGATCGTCATATCTCAACTAGCTGAGTCGATCAAGACATGTGTGTCCGTCCGACCGTCCGTCTGTCCATTATAATTTGTAAACACGATACAAGCCACAGTTGTGGACCAATCTTCACGAAATTTTGCATGTAGGATGGGTTCTGGCCAAAGACCCCTACCTATTTGGTAAAGATCGGTTAATATTTAGGGGGTGAAATGGACCAAATACTTAATTTTTGTCGGTTTTTCTGGTCGCTCCAGTGGCCGCAATTATGGCCCAAACGCTGCGAATTTTTACATGGAGAAGGGGATCGGGCCTAAGAATAAGCATACCTGTTTTGATAAAGATCGGGCAATATTTAGCGGGTCTAATGGACCCAGATTTTTTTTGTGTGAAAAATTTCAAAATTTGTATTCTATAGCGTATATATTTACACCTGAAGGACATAGAGCCGAGAAGTTGATAGTATATCCAAGAGGATTAATTGGCCTTTAAATTGATACCAATTACATTGTCGTATGTGCGCAGATATGGGAGTTACACTTAAGTTTTTAGGGTGCGCATACTGAGATATTTTTTACCACACTAGAGGGCGGAAATATTGAACGATCGCTTTGAAATTTTCCATGAGGTTCCAGTTATGGTCAAGGACATCGTCTATAATTTTCGGTGATGATCAGATAATAATTTTAGGATGAAGTAGGCCGAAACCTTTTTTTCGAGTAGATCTATAGACCACAATTGAAAGCCGAACATCACAACACAACCCACGGTGAAGGGAATCTGGACAAGTAATTAGAAGGGCTGTACTGAATATTAGTAATATTTGTTGACTTCTAGTCGGTCAAGAGGGTACAAATATCGCAAAATATTGCCCAGGCTCAGAATATAGTACCACAGAAAGTTATATTTTCTTGGAAGTTGTGTAGGCTATCATATGGTCGGCCCCGTCCGACTATACTGCTGCGCTCACTGGTTTTTATACCCTTCACCACACTGTGGTACAGGGTATTATGTATTTGTGCATATGTTTGTAACAGACAAAGGGAAACACATGGTTCCTTTTGATAATATGCATAGAATCACTTTCTAAGTCGATTTATGCATGTCCGTCCGTCCGTCTGTCTGTCCATGTTATATTGTAAACAAAGTACAGGTCGCATTTATGATCGGAATTGGATGAAATTTGGCATAGGTCACTTATTCGGCCCAAGGACGAACCCTATTGAAATTGGGAAAAATCGGTTCAGATTTAGATATAGCTCCCATATATATATTTAACCGATTTGATGTAAACGGTCCCGATATATCTTTCGATTTGCACGAAATTTGGTACAGCCTAATCATTTTGGTCTAGAATGATGTCTGCCTTGTTTCGGTCCAGATTTCGATATAGCTCCCATATATAGTTTCGTTCGATTTCATGTAAATGGTGCTCCAAAGTCCCTATATATCTTTCGATTAGCGCGAGATTTGCCATAACGTACTGAATTGAGCCTAGAATGATGTCTGCCAAGTTTCGAGAAAATCGGTGCAGATTTAGATAGAGCTCCCATATATAGTTTCGTCCGATTTCATGTAAATGGTGCACCAAAGTCGCTATATATCTTTCGATTTGCAAGAAATTTGGAATAACGTACGGAATTGAGCCTAGAGTGATGTCTGCCAAGTTTCGAGAAAATCGGTCCAGATTTAGATAGAGCTCCCATATATAGTTTCATTCGATTTCATGTAAGTGGTGCACCAAAGTCGCTATATATCTTTCGATTTGCACGAATTTTGGAATGATGTCTGCCTAGTTTCATTAAAATCGGTCCAGATTTAGATATAGCTCCCATATATAGTTTCGTCCGATTTCATGTAAGTGGTGCACCAAAGTAGCTATATATCCTTCGATTTGCACGAAATTTGGCATAACGTACTGAATTGAGCCTAGAGTGATGTGTGCCAAGTTTCGAGAAAATCAGTCCTGATTTAGATATAGCTCCCATATATAGTTTCGTCCGATTTCATGTAAATGGTGCACCAAAGTAGCTATATATCCTTCGATTTGCACGAAATTTGGCATAACGCACTGAATTGAGCCTAGAGTGATGTCTGCCAAGTTTGATGTCGATTTACATACTTTATGGATATATCCAGGTAGATTCACATTATCACATATATTATTTCATCCAATTTCATGTTAATATTCCTGTTTAATATACCCATAGTGGTGAAGGGTATCATATAGTCGGCCCCGTCCGACTTTACAACTTTCCTTACTGGTTGTAACTGTAATATGAAAAAATCTATTAATAAAAAAATATAAAATAAAAAAAATTATTTTTAATGTAAATCTCCGTTAAATATAGCCCTTAGAAAGTAAATTGAACCACACCCCAAAATGTAATATTATTTTATTCTGTCTGCAATTATTTCTTTTTTTTCTCAATTTAATTAACGGCTTATTTAAATAAATATAAATAATGTGTGCATGAGTGTTTTTTTTTTGTATTAATAAATATTAAATTATAAAAATAACATCGACAGATTACAAACATATTTATTTAATCTAACAAAGAAAAACAATTTTAATTAAAATGACAATTGGCCCACCACCAACACAAAAAAATTAATATAATAACGAAAAATAAATTACGCTTATTTATATTTAAATAAATAAACATCATATGTAGGGAGAAAAAAATAGGCGTAATGGTTTTTATGGTTACACAAAAATATAAATAATTAAATAATATAGAGAATTATTTTCTGCTTGGATGGAGTTTATAGACAAGCAACCAAAAAAAAAAATCTGCAAATTTATTCAGGAGGAAAATAAATTCGAAAAAAAATAAAATTAAATGTAATGGAGGTTGTGGTGCTGAAAAACCACAAAACACAAATATATATATGAACTTATATAACAACAATTTCCAATACCCAAAAAAATATCCTGAAATATTATATACAAGCCATCAGCCACCACAAACTAATGAAATGAAATATTTATGGACAAAAATTGCATAATAAATGTTTTGTGATAAAAATCTGTTTCGTGGTGATGGTGCTACACACACACACACTCACATCCGAATAAAATCCACTACCACCGCCATATGAACATCACAAACATAACTTCAAATTCAAATCAAAATCCCGCTAGTGCAATAAAATAATAATAATAATCATCATCATAAACAGCAATGTTAAAATCGCAAAACCACAAACATTCCGGATGCACTCTTCCCTTCATTTCTTCCCATTCTCACAGTGAAATTTTTCCATCTCCCTAACTTAGTTGGAATTGCATTGGAAATTTAAAGCCTATCCCATAGGACAATGGCTTTAGGTTGATACATAAAGCATACACCTAGGCGTATGTGTCATAAACAATAGACAGACAAAAATTCAAAACCGCAAACAAATGCCACCAATCATCGAATGTTTTCATTCGCGATGTTAAATATTTTTCTAATATTTTTTTTCTGAGCAAAAAAAAAATTATTTAAATAATCTACGCCTAATATAGGCCTCTGAAAAAAAAATATTATTTAAAAAATATACGCCTTACATAGGCCTCTGAAAAAAATATTATTTAAATAATCTACGCCTAATATAGGCCTCTGAAAAAAAAATATTATTTAAAAAATATACGCCTTACATAGGCCTCTGAAAAAAAATATTATTAAAAATATCTACGCCTTACATAGGCCTCTAAAAAAAAATATTATTTAAAAAATCTACGCCTTGTGGATCCACGCCTTGTGGAGGATGGTGGGTCAAAAAATATTATTTAAAAAATCCACGCCTTATATAGGCCTCTGAAAAAAAATATTATTTAAAAAATATACGCCTTATATAGGCCTCTGAAAAAAAAATATTATTTAAATAATCTACGCCTTATATAGGCCTCTGAAAAAAATATTATTTAAATAATCTACGCCTTATATAGGCCTCTACAAAAAATGTTATTTAATAAATCTACGCCTCATATAGGCCTCTGAAAAACAATTTATTTAACAAATCTACGCCTTATATAGGCCATTAAAAATGTTTTTTTAAAAAATCTACGCCTTATATAGGCCTGTGGAAAAAATATTTAAAAATCTACGCCTTATATAGGCCATTAAAAAATGTTTTTTAAAAAATCTACGCCTTATATAGGCCTCTGAAAAAAATAATATTTAAACCAGTAAGGAAAGTAGTAAAGTCGGACGGGGCCGACTATATGATACCCTTCACCACTATGGGTATATTAAACAGGACTATTAGCATGAAATTGGATGAAATAAAATATGTGATATTTATCTAAATGTGAATCTACCTAGATCTATCCATAAAGTATGTAAATCGGCTTCAAACAAATATAAATAGGTCATCCGTTGGGCTATGTCTGTACTTCTAAAAAACACAACTACGAAATTCTATCCTCAATTTTGTACGTTGTACAAAATTTGATGTCAATCTGACTAACATGAGGAGTTTGATGCCCAATTTACTTGAAATCGGGCGAAAATATATATGGTGCGTCAATTACTTAAAATCAATCTATAATAAAAAGGGCTATATCTATCTAAATCTGGACCGATTTTCACGAAACTTGGCAGACATCATTCTAGACCTAAATGATTAGGTTGTACCAAATTTCGTGCAAATCGAAAGATATATAAGGACTTTGGGGCACCATTTACATGAAATCGGACGAAACTATATATGGGAGCTATAGCTAAATCGGGACCGATTTTCTCGAAACTTGGCAGACATCATTCTAGACCTAAATGATTAGGCTGTACCAAATTTCGTGCAAATCGAAAGATATATAAGGACTTTGGGGCACAATTTACATGCAATCGGATGAAACTATATATGGGAGCTATATCTAAATCTGGACCGATTTTCTCGAAAGTTGGCAGACATCATTCTAGGCTCAATTCAGTACGTTATGCCAAATTTCGTGCAAATCGAAAGATATATAGGGACTTTGGGGCACCATTTACATGAAATCGGACGAAACTATATATGGGAGATATATCTAAATCAGGACCGATTTTCTCGAAAGTTGGCAGACATCATTCTAGGCTCAATTCAGTACGTTATGCCAAATTTCGTGCAAATCGTAAGATATATAGGGACTTTGGGACGAAAGTACATATGGGAGCTATATCTAAATCTGAACCGACCTAGCCAACGTAGTCGCTACAGCTCAATACGTCTAACAATGTCGATGTACGAGAATATCTGGTACAACTCATGGTTCATTCGACGGCGATATTCATCGTCAACGCAGATCAGCCCATAGATCTTTCGGAGAATTTTTCTCGCAAACACTCCAAGAACTGTCTCATCCGCTTGCGTAAGTACCCATGCTTCCGATCCATATAACAGCACGGATAGTATCAGCGTCTTGTAGGGTTTAGTTGGCCTTGATTTTGAGTTGTTTGCTCAGACCATAGTAGCATCGATTGGCCATCACTATCCTTCTCCGAATTTCAAAACTGATGTCATTCGTTTTATTTATGGCGGTACCAAGGTATATAAAATCTTAGACTACCTCGAAGCTGTAGTTCTTAAGTTCCACAGTTGGTCCGAGTCTACTGGACGTCTTGCGCCAGTAGATACCATCAGCTTGGTCTTCTCGCCGTTTACTGCCATAACCGCTTTGGCAGACTCCTTTTCAATTTGTTCAAAGGTGGCTGTTACCGCTCGCAACGTTCGACTCATTATATCGATGTCATCGGCGTAGGCGAGTAACATGTGTTGTTTGGTGTATAGAGTGCCATTTCTGTTCACCTTTGCGTCTCGTATGTCCTTTTCCAGTAGGACGTTAAAAAGGATCACAACGCCTTGGTTAGGCCTCTGAAAAAAATCTACGCCTTAGAGATAGACCTCTGAAAAAATTATATAAAAAATCTACGCCATAGATAGACCTCAGAAAAAATTATATAAAAAATCTACGCTTAAATAGACCTCCGAAAAAAAAATATTTCAAAAAAACACTAATCAAAAAATCTGCATGATTTAACCTGCGATGGGTGCAAAGCATTATTTTCCGATTTTAAAGCTTTATTTTCATTTTCAATGGCAGCAACAGATTCTACAACAGCAGTAACTTTCTCATGGCACTTTAAGATATCAGCCTTGAAATCAGTGAGGCAGGACGTCAACTGTTCTGCATTCATGTTGTCAAAAGCAGCTCTAATAGAATTTAATTCTTTCTGATGGGTTGCAGTAAAATAATCCAGTTTCTTTGAGAGATTTTGTAAGTCATCAGCGGTTCCATTTGTTGCAAACTCTTCATTTCACGGAGCCCTGGGTCTTTATTTAAGGAAAAAACAATTTTGCGATCAGCTGCAAACTAAACACACGTCTACCCAGGCATAGGGTTGGCAATCCCTATAGGTTAGGGATTTCATAGGTTAGGCCTATGAAAAACTTAATTTAAAAATCTACGCCTTAGATAGCCCTTAAAAAAATAATTTAAAAAAAAACTACAAAAAAGCTACACCTTTCTTTATCCAGAAACAATTTTTTTTAATATTTCTTTTAAAATCTTATAAAAATTTTAAAACCCTAAAATCTAATTCCAATATTTTTGTATTTCTTCCAGGCTCTCGATTACGACTGTGAAGTCCAAGAACAACAGGACATCCCCCAGGCCATACAGCTGTTGGGTGAAATGAATAGCAATGTGAAACAGGTTACCGATTTGGTTGAGGGCATGTTGCAGCGAGTCAAACGTGGCGAACTGACCACAGAATACGGGCTCAGTTTTCTCGAAGTCAAATATCATATGCTACTCGATTATCTCATAAATTTGACCTATGTTGTGCTACGCAAATGTTCCGGTGAAACAATTGAAGGTGATCCTTCAATAGAACGTCTGATTGAAATTCGTACCGTTCTGGAAAAGATACGACCCATAGATTATAAACTGAGATATCAAATAGATAAATTGGTGAAAACCGCAACCACAGGTGTTTCCTCAACAACAGATCCAATTTTATATAAGGTGAGTTGCGGTACGATAATTATTTTGAGTCAGATTTTAATTGGATTTTTCATTCATTTCATTCCAGCCAAATCCTGAAAATATGTTAACTAATGCAAATGCCGATGGCGATGAGGATGAAGACGATGATGACAGTGCTTCCGAATCTGATGAAGAGGTGGACGATGAACAGGGTGTTAAGAAACCCAAAAAGGGTGCCACCGCCGGTAAACCAGGCATTTATGTGCCACCCAAAATTAAACCGGTCTACTATGATGGTGATGAGAAACCCGAGGATAAGGAAAAGAAATTGCTAGAAAGGGCCAAGAAACGGGCCATCACGTAAGTCCAATTTGTTTCCTGCTTGTTCACTATGCTAATTGTTTTTTTCTGGTCTCTTAGGTCCTCCATGATGGAAGATTTGAAAGAGGAATATTTGGATGCACCTACAGAAATTTCTTCCGGTTCACGGGCCCAACAGATATTGTCTCGAGCCCAAAAGGAGAAGCAGGAATATGAAGAAGCCTATTTAACACGTCTGCCTGTGACCAAAGCTGAAAAGCATCGTAATAGGAAATTAACAACATTGGGTAAGGCCTCAGAAAAAAAATATTTAAAAAATCTACGCCTTAGCTAGGCTAGAGGCGTAGCCTTACCTTACTTACTTACATACTTGGCTGGCTTGTGACAGAACTTTTGTTCCATAAGCCGAGCTTAGAAAAGATTTCCAGGCGAGTCAGTCTTTTGCGCAGTTTTTCCAATTTAAAAGACCATTTTCGACAATGTTGTCTTCGACTTAATGTTTCCATCATATTCGTGGACTTCCCCTTCTGCCTGAACCATCAGCTGGTTCGCTTTTATATGCCTTCATGGCATCTGGGGCATCTTCATCCATTCTCACAACATGACCTAGCCAACGTAGTCGCTGCAGCTCAATATGTCTAACAATGTCGATGTCCGAGAATAGCTGGTACAACTTATGGTTCATTCGACGGCGATATTCACCGTCAACGCAGATCGGCACCTAGATCTTTCGGAGAATTTTTCTCTCAAACACTTCAAGAGCTGCCTCAACTGCTTTCGCAAGTACCCATGATTCAGATCCATATAATAGCACGGGTAGTATCAGCGTCATGTAGAGTGTGAGTTTGGTCTGGCGGGAGGTGGCCTGGCTTTCGAATTATTTACTCAGTCCATAGTAGCATCGATTGGCCATCACTATCCTTCTCCGAATTTCAAAACTGATGTCATTCGTTTTATTTATGGTATATAAAATCTTTGAGTACCTCGAAGCTGTAGTTCTCAAGTTCCACAGTTGGTCCGAGCCTACTGGACGTCTTGCGTATTGATTCCATCAGGTTGGTCTTCTAGCCGTTTACTGCCAGAACCACTTTGGCAGACTCCTACTCAATTTGTTCAAAGGTGGATGTTACCGCTCGCAATGTTCGACCTATTATATCGATGTCATCGGCGTAGGCCGATGTCATTTCTGGTCACTTTTGCCTCTCGTATGACCATTTCCAGCAGGAAGTTAAAAAGATCACACGACAAACTGTCACCTTGTCTGAATGCTCGTTCGGTATTAAAGGGCTCCGAGAGGTTCTTTCCGACATTAATTGCTGATCTTGTACCAGTTAAAGTTATCCTGCATAGCCGTATTAATTTTGCAGGAATGCCAAACGCTGACATGGCTTTAAACACCTCTGAACGGATAGGGCTGTCGAATGCGGCTTTATAGTCGACGAATGTGTCGATGTGTTTTTTGTGGATTTTTTCCAGGATTTGGCGCAGAGTGAAAAGCTGGCCAATGGTGGACTTGCCAGGTCTGAAGCCGCATTGGTATGGTTCAATAATGTCGTTGACCATTGGCTTCAGTCGTTCACACAGTACGCTGGATAGCACTTTATATGCGATGGGAAGGAGACTTATCCCTCTATAGTTGGCACATAAGACAATATGTATCCTTTTTTGTGCACGGGACACAGGATGCTGAGGTCCCAATCATTGGGCAAGCATTCCTCTAGCAACTTGTACTAATCAGCTGGTGACATACTGCACGCTGTCTGTATGTCACCAGGTTTCCTTCTTCATCTCTACAGGAGAATGTGCCAGCACCAAAGCCTTCGGTTTGGTGTTTTACTCGTTGGTAAAATTTCTGGACTTCATTCTGACTCCTGTACATATCGATTTGCCCACGCTCACGTTTTTCTTGTTATTTCTTCTTTAGTTTCTGAAAATACGTTTCTCCTCTCTCCTTTTCTCCCGATAATTCTCCACCATATTACGTGTTGCTACTGTCTTCGGGGTTGCCCTATACGCTGCGTTTTTCACGCCAGTAGCATTACGACACTCCTGATCGTACCATGGGTCTCTTGGTGGTGGTTTTTGGTACCCAAGTGTTCCTTTTGCTGCATTTTGTAGGAAGTGGACAATTCTTTGCCATTGTACTTCTATACTATTTTCTGGGACAAGAAGTGCTTTCGTCAAGCAGGTGGGTAAGTTGAGCGGAGTAGAGCTCGGCTACCTGTTATGTTTGCAGCTTTTCGATGACGAGTTACCGTGTTGTGTTAGATCGCACCTTTGCTGTAACATTAAGACGAGTGCGAACCTTGGCTGTTACAAGATAGTGGTTCGAATCGATATTCACTTCTCAAATCGATCGAACGTCTAATACACTGGATGAATGCCTTCCGTCTATCACAATAGGGTCAATTTGATTTTTCGTTGTTCGATCGGGAGAAATCCAAGTGACCTTGTGTATATCGAGATGCTTGAATCTGGTGCTACTAGTCACCATGTTTTTTGCTGCCGCGAAGTCAATCAATCTCATGCCGTTGTCTGAAGTTTCTTCATTGAGGCTGAATTTTCCGACGGTGGGGCCAAAGATATTTTCCCTTCCGATTTTTACATTAAAATCTCCTAGCAGAATTTTTAATGTCATGGCCAGGGCTATGCTGTTGCTAGGCGCTCACAAAATATGTCTTTGGTCTGCTTGTCTTTGTCTTCGGTCGGAGCATGGGCGCAAACGAGACTGTTTTAGAAGAACTTCGCTTTTATACGGATTATAGCAATTCGCTCATCTACTGGAGTGAATCTGAAGACGAGGCCTTTTATTCTCCTGTTAACCATAAATCCGCCGACAAATTCATGTCTTGTTTCATGGCAGCTATAATACAAGTCGTAATCATCTGATTTATTTACGCCAGTCCCTTTCCATTGCATTTCCTGTAATGCAATAATATCGGCTTTGAACTTCTTGAGTACATCCGCCAAAGCGAAAACTCTGTACAAGGCGCGCACATTCCAATTGCAGATTCGCAGATTGTGGTCCTTTATACGTTTGCGGGGGTCGTAAACATGGGGGTGGTGGTATTTTTCTTTTTCTTTGTTTTTTCATAGTAGGAGGGGTTTTCCGAGTTTGGGCAACTAACCCGACGCCTCAACCCATTTTTTTATAGTTCTTATGGGTGATCTCGCGGCACATATCAGCTCACTATTTCATTGGGTGATAAAAATAGCTACCCCAGTTGACACCGCGGGGAGGTCAGTGTCCCCAATTGAGATGAAAGAGGGACCAAGATAAGCCTGGTGTTAGCCATGTTAAAGCCAATCAGAACCGTTGCATGGTATCTATCATCCCCTACTCCACACCTACGCCTTGGAAAAAATATTTTAAAAATCTACGCCTTGTCTAGTCTTTGGAATGAATTATTTAAGAAATCTACGGTTTGGCTAGGCCTTGGAAAAAAATTATTTCAAACATTTGAATCTAATTTTTCTTTTTTATTAATTCCAGGTACATTGGGCGATGAAATCTTGGGCGAAATTAGCCGTGATGCTGCCTTACGTGGTGATTCCCTGGGTGGCAAAAAACGAAAAGCCAAATCGGGTAAAGGCAAAAAGAAAGGGGGCAAGAAGCGTAAATTCCATTAAATCGAGGATTCGCCGAAAAGAATAGCTGAACATAAAAAATGGACCCGCAATTCAAATAAAAATAAATTTAATAGCATTATTACAAAAAACAAAACTTAAACACTGAAACAAACAATGTAATTAATGATAAAACCCCCCTTCTATAAGTAACAGAAAAAAAACTTAATTGAAACTCTTGGAAAAAGGAACAAAACTTTTTTATATAATTATAAATTCCCCGTTTTTATATATGAAACAAAAAGAATGAAAAGTAACAAATACAAGATAAGAAAAAAACAGCAATATGTGGAATGAAAGTGAAGAAAAAATTAATATTGTAATGAGAAAAATTACACAAAATGAAAATAGTAAACATTTTTTTATGTTTTTTGAAATACCAAACAAGGATTTGAAATGAAAAACATAACTATTTTTTAGTTTATTTTTTTTTTCTTTTTTTTTTTTTTTGGTTACAAATAATATCGTAACATCTGAAAATACATTTATGTATTTAATATTAAAAGCAAATGAAATATATTTTATATATATATATATATATATATATATATATATATCATAAAAAAATATTTTTAATTTTTATGAATCAATAAATAATATAAATGAAAATAATATAATTTCCATTATAATAAATTAATAAATATATAACACAATTTTACATTAAATATGTTGTTATGTTTTTTTTTTCTTCTCTTATAAATTATGTTAATTTTTTTTTTTGTTTTTTTTTGACGATTTTGATAGAGTTATTTTTTATAAATTCATGCTTTTTTATCATCTCTGTTATTTTTTGTATAACAACAAATCTGTTCGTTTTTTGTTCTCTTTTTGAATTTCTGTTTGATTTGATTTTTTTAATATCATTTTTATATATTAAGAAAATATATTACACTATGTTTCATTTGAATATTTTTTTCCAAACCCATTTTTTATTATGTAATAAAATTTCTGAACTTAAAAAAAAAATGTTTTTTTTTTTATTTAAATTTATTTACTTATTATTTTGTTTTTTAATTTATTCAAAATATTTTAATATTCTTATATACTTTTTCCAACAATTATTTCTACTCTATTCCATAATATGATTTTGTTGTTTTTTTTTTTTTTTTTTTTTTTTTTTTTTTTTAAAATGTTTGTAAATTTTTAAAAAAATGCCATTAAAATTTTTTTTTAAAAAAATTTTATTCTATCTTCAAGTGTCATATAAATTTTTTTTTATACCCTTCACCACACTGTGGTACAGGGTATTATGTCTTTGTGCATATGTTTGTAACAGGCATAAGGAAACGAGATTAACCCACGGTTCCTTTTGAGAATATGCACAGAATCACTTTCTGAGTCGATTTATGCATGTCCGTCCGTCCATCCATGTATTTTTGTTAACAAAGTATAAGTCACTTATTTGGCCCAAGGACGAACCCTATTGAAATTGGGAAAAATCGATTCAGATTTAGATATAGCTCCCACATATATTTTCGTCCGATTTAATGTAAATGGTGCACCAAAGTCCCTATATATCTCCCGATTTGCACGAAATTTGGCACAGCGTAATGAATTAGGTATAGAATGATGTGTGTTAAGTTTCCTGAAAATTGGTTCAGATTTAGATATAGCTCCCATATATAATTTCGTCCGATTTAATGTAAATGGTGCACCAAAGTCCCTATATATCTTTCGATTTGCTCGAAATTCGGCACAGCGTTATGAATTAGGTGTAGAATGATGTGTGTTAAGTTTCCTGAAAATCGGTTCTGATTTAGATATAGCTTCCATATCTGAGCAAATGATCCAATTGATCCAATTTCATTTTAATGGTCCTTTAAAAATGCGACGTCTGTTAGGATTCATCTGTTGAATATACCCAAAGTGGTGAAGGGTATCATATAGTCGGCCCCGTCCGACTTTACTACTTTCCTTAATGGTTTTTTATAAAAATCCTGAAATTTAAAAAAGTTTTTTTTTCTAATTTAAGTTTATTTGTATTTATATATTTATATATATTTTTTTATTTATATATATATATATATATGTAAACATTTTAATTTTTATCCACAAAAAATGTGTCCTCTATGCCATTATTTTTTTTTTATAGAAATACCCAAGAATTATAAAAAAATCATTTAGCAACTTTTACAAAATGTTATTCAATCTTCTTAGAAATACCCAAGGAATGTAAAAATAAAATCCTTTAGATATTTTAACAAAAAATGTTATTCGATATTCAAGTGTCATACATTCTTAATATCCAATTCATTGTAACTTCTCCTAATCGATTTGTATTTTTATACGCTGAAGAAGACTAATTTAATCAAAAATTGTCATATATTTCTTTTTAGACCTGTCTTGTATTAAAAATATTTCCTATTTTATTATATTGTAGACCCACTCCAAGTCGAAATGTAATCCAAAAAGTTAATGGAAGTCTTTGGCTTTACAGAAACGTTTTGGATGACCTGTTCAGATCTTCTGTCTTTTGCAAACCAATTCTTTAAAACCCAACACTGAAAAATAATTATTCAAAATCTTGCCACTGCCAGCTGTAAACCTGGTAATTAGAATCATCCAAAATCAAAAAGGCATAATATGATGGTGCTGAGAAACCAGGGGATATGAAGATCAAATTTATGGGAAATTGCCAAGAAACGAACCATCAAGTAAGACCTATTTTTTCATCCAATGGCATTTCACTTATTTTTTTTCTTGTCTCGTAGGTCTTCAATTATTGCAAGATTTGAAAGAGGCATATTTGAATGGCGCTACAGAAATGTAATTATTGACTATAAAGCAGTGGATTATTGTGAGGAAAATTATTTGCAAACACTTTTTTCTCATCAGACAACCTTGAAAGACCTTATTCGAAATCCTCTACAAAAGACTAGACAGTCCATGAAAAACTTTTGTGTCAAGGTTAGATGAATAAATTGAATACATATTCATTAAATAATCCAGATAGTCCCTGAAACAAAATCTTCTTTATAAATCGACACTTTAAGATCCTGATGAGGTTGCCCTATACATCCAACTTACATTTTAATGTGGGCTTGGAAAAATATTACGATTTGCAAGGTTTGAATCAAATCGGACATTTTTCCATTAACTTGATATTGGCTTCAGACATTTTCAAAATTTAGTTTTTGTACCAGAAGGAGTCGACCAAATGGTCCCATATACAAGCATGATTTATGTATATTACCAAATGAAAAATTTGAATGAAATTTGATATACCGAACATTTGGACATTTGGACTCCAAATTGATTGAAACGAATTTGGTCCACAGAAACATTGGGGCCTAAAACCAATATTTCGATGAGGTACATTTTTGCCGCATCAAAGTTTGCCATTAGGCTGAGGCCCTAGTCAAGGGGGTCTTGGTTGACACACTTCTGGAAAGAGCAGATTGTATTCCAATTTTGAGGTTTTTATTTAAAAATTTAGAAAATAAGGTCGTCCTAATACTAGTTGAAGCTTCCATGTATCAAGAAGTCTCCAAATACAGTAGGTACACTGACTGCTAGCCATTTAATGCCGCGTTATACCCTTGCATAGCGTACTGAATTAAGTCTAGAATGATGTGTTCTAAATTTCGTTGATATCGGCCCCTATATTTCTTTCGATTTGCACGAAATTTGGCATAGCGTAGTGAATTGAATCTAGAGTGATGTGTGTAAAGTTTCGTTAAAATCGGTTCAGATTTCGATATAGCTTCCATATACAGATTCGACCGATTTTATGTAAATGTTGCACTAAAGACAATAAATATTTCTCCGTTAGCGATAGAACTTTACACAGGGTACTTTTCCACCTAGTGGGATAAATAGGTTCATCATCCCTGGTACATCCCTCCCGCCCCCCCCCCACAAAATTCAGGTTTAGTGTATAATAAACCTGAATTTTGTGTGGGATCACGCCTCGACCGATCTTTTGAAATATTTTTATACCCTTCACCACACTGTGGTACAGGGTATTGTGGCTTTGTGCATATGTTTGTAACAGGCAAAAGGAAACGAGATAGACACATGGTTCCTTTTGAGAATATGCATAGAATCACTTTCTGAGTCGATTTATGCATGTCCGTCCGTCCGTCCATGTATTTTTGTTATCAAAGTACAGGTCGCATTTATGATCCGATTTAGATGAAATTTGACATAGCTCACTTATTTGGCCCAAGGACGAACCCTATTGTAATTGGAGAAAATCGGTTCAGATTTAGATATAGCTCCCATATATATAGTCGTCCGATTTGTTGTGAATGATACACCAAACTCCCAATATTTGTCCGATTGGGACAAAATTTTGCAAAGAGTATTGAATTAGGTCCAAACTAATGTATGCGAAGTTTTGTTAAAATCGGTTCAGATGTAGATATAGCTCCCACATATATAGTTTCGTCCGATTTTATGTAAATGATGCACCAAACTCCCAATATTTGTCACAATTGGCACAAAATTTTGCACAGAGTATTGAATTAGGTCCAAACTAATGTATGCGAAGTTTTGTTAAAATCGGTTCAGATGTAGAT
Source organism: Musca vetustissima (assembly GCF_032173495.1). Classification (NCBI taxonomy): domain Eukaryota; kingdom Metazoa; phylum Arthropoda; class Insecta; order Diptera; family Muscidae; genus Musca; species Musca vetustissima. The sequence continues at coordinate 25,347 of NW_026883333.1, read as the reverse complement.
ATAGCTCCCATTTATAGTTTCGTCCGAATTTTTATGAATGATGCACAAAACTCTGAATATTTGTCCAATTGTGACAAAATTTTGCACAGAGTACTGAATTAGGTGCAGACTGATGTCTGCGAAGTTTAGTTAAAATCGGTTCAAATTTAGATATAGCTCCCATATTAGTCCGATTTTTTGTGAATGATGCACCAAACTCCCAATATTTGTCCGATTGGGACAAAATTTTCCATAGCGAATGCTGTTGAGAAAAAAAAAATGGTGCGTGATAAGTTTTGTTGAAATCGGTTCAGATTTCGATATAGGTCTTATATATATTTTTGTTCGATTTTATGTAAATGCTGGACCAAAGCCCCAAAATTTATTTCGATTTGCACGGAATTTGGCATATCGTACTGAGTTGAGTCTAGAATGACGTGTGTTAAGTATCGTGAAAATCAGTGCAGATTTTGATATAGCTCCCATATATATGTTCGTTCGATTTCATCTACTTTGTGTACCATGTAACCAAAAATTGTGCCATAGCTGTGGCATTTTTCGTGGAAAGAAAAAGAAAATCAGATGGCCATAAAGAAGACCTAACACTCAGGTGTTCGGGATTTTCCATTCATCTTGGGAAGGAATTTTCTATTAATAAAAATTAATTTTAATTTGTATTATTTTTTATTAAAATATATTTTTGTATGTTTCTATTAAAAATATTTAAAATTATGTTATTTTTTATTTTTTTTTTATTTTAATTTTTATTATTTTATATTAATGACCGTCCATTAAGTTTTATTTTTATATGGAATTATGTTTTTTTATTGTTTTTAATTCAATTTTATTTAAATTAAAAGTTTTTTTTTAATTAAAACGATTTTTTTTATAATTAAAAAATATATACATTTTTATTATATCATTTATAAGTAACCTCTACAAAAAATAATTTATATTAATGCCTTATTTTAAGATTAACTTATATAAAAAAAAATAAAAAATATATACTCGTAAGTGAACTGCATTACAGTTTCGGCAGTTAAATTCATTTTTTTAATTTTTTTAAGAAAAAAATATTAATCTTAAAAATGAAATTTAAACCACCAGACTTGTAAATTATATAAAAAAACAAAAAAAAACTATTTCGAAATATAAACTACAAGAAATTGTAAAAAATTAAAGATTAAATATTATGTTGTTTTTAGGAGACAAAAATTAAATTAAAAATTTATTTTGAAATAAATTGAAATAATTTAAAAAATAAAAATTTAAATATTTGGCAGCAACAAAAAAAAAACACATACACAAATTTAAAAGAAAAAATACAAAAAGTTATACAAAAATTAACTTTAAAATTTATTTTGAAATAAATTTAAATAATTTAAAAAAACTAAAATATTTGGCAGCAACAAAAAACACAAATTAAAAAAAATAAATAAACATCTACATGACATACCAAAAATTTCAAATGCAGTTTACAAAAAATCGAAAACAAACAAACAAAGAAAAAATAAACCAAATACAAACAATAAAACAAAGAAGAATAAGAAAAGAAATAGACGCATGAAGAACGGAACAAACCGAGGACAAGAACAAAAAACAAAGCACAAAAGTAAAATTTTACAAAATTTATTAAAACAAACAAACAAATGACAAACCTAAAGCAAAAGTGATCCACAAAACCAAAAAAAAAAAGAAATAAACATTTTGAAATCATACACCAACACCTAAACACTCAGACACAAACACACTTACAAAGCAAACAAGTAACTATACAAAACCAACAACAACAAAAAATTGAAATAAAATTGCAGTTGCCTTATTATACAAAAACAAATTAAAAAAAATAAATAAATGAAATATAACAAATAAAATGGATATCAAGTTTTCAAATAAAACTTAAACATAAATAAAAGTTAAAGTTAAAAATTTTTAAACGAAAAATAATGAACATATATCAACTTAAAAAACCACAACAAAAAAAAAAATGTTTTTAATGAAGACAAAAATTAAAACCGGAAATTTTTATTTAAGGCAAAAAGAAACCGAACCGTTATGATTTGTATGATATATAAAGTGGAATTTTTTACGGGGCATAGACGAGTAGGGAAACAAATCCCTGCATAAAAAAAATGTAAGTTTCAATGAACAATTCGAACGACAACTATGGTCTTTTCTTATGGATTTTTGGGGTTTTTATGAATTAAAAAAAGAAAAAACCTTCATACTTCTATGTTGAACTTTCTTTAGTCCCAAAACATTCCAGTTTATATATCGATACTTTCGAGACAAAAATTCAATCAAAAAGTAATTAAAAAAATTTCCCCACCCAACCAGAGAAATAAATGGAAAATCTTATATTTAGTTATTTTTTCTATTTCTAAAAAATAAAGTAACTAAAAATAAACTATTTAATATTCAAATAAAAAAAATTATATAAATATGTATATTGGGGAATATTTGTATATGTAACAAAACTTAAAACCTAAATTTATATATTGTGGCAGAATTGTTTAATTTTTTTGTTTTCTCCCTAATTGTGGTTTTTCGAAAAAAAAATAATCGATTATTTTTTTTAAATATATATTTAAAGTTATAAAAAAATAACAACAACTCCTACAAACAACTGAACTGTTTTTTTTAAAAAAGAATACTAATAATATAACAAAAAAATTAAGAAAAACAAAAATTTATATTTCGATAATGAGAAAAAAATGGAAGAAAATTTAATAAAAATTTAGATGTAACAAAATAAAATACACACATATATTTATTATTCAGGAAAAATATCAAAATTAAAAATAAAAAAACAAATATTACAATAAAGAGCCAAAAAAAACTGGATGAAGGGAACAAATAAAATAATAAAAAAATATTTTTGTTGATATTTTTTTTATTATTTTATTTTATTTTATTTATTTATTTTTTTTTTTTTTGTTTTTGTATTACACAAATATCAAATTACAGAATATTATTATTTTTTATTGGTTCTTTTAAGAAAATACATTTTATTTTTAATGTTTATGGTTAATTTTTTTTTTTTATAACAAACAGAATATTTTTTTAACTTATTATACCCTACACAACTATGTTGTCAGGGTATTATAGCTTTGTGCAGCCCCAAGAGTTTGTAACGCCGCGAAATATTGGTCCTAGACCCACCTTTAAGTATACCGATCGTCATATCTCGACTAGCTGAGTCGATCTAGACATGTGTGTCCGTCCATCCGTTGTTCCATTATAATTTGTAAACTCGATACAGGCCACAGTTATGGACCAATCTTCACGAAATTTTGCATGTAGGATTGGTTCTGGCCAATGAAGACCCCTATTGTTTTTGGTAAAGATCGGTTAAAATTTAGTGGGTGAAATGGACCAAAAACTTTATTTTTGTCTGATTTTCAGGTCGCTCCAGAGGCCGCAATTATGGCCAAAACATCGTGAATTTTTACATGGAGAAGAGGATCGGGCCAAAGAATAAGCATGCCTCTGTTGATAAAGATCGGTCAACATTTAGCGGCTGAAATGGACCCTGACTTTTGTGTGAAAAATTACAAAATTTGTATTCTATAGCGTATATATTTACCCATGAATGACATAGACCAAAGAAGTTGATAGTATATCCCAGAGGATTGGTCGGCCTTCAAATTGATACCAATTACATTGTCGTATGTACTCGGATGTGGGAGTTACACGTAAATATTTACAGGTGCCTACGTATTCAAATATTATTTAGTAACCCATTACCACTCTAGAAGGCGAAAATATAGCGCTGATCGCTTTGAAATTTTCCATGGGGGTCCCGGTATGGTCAAGGACAACGCCTGTATTTTTCGGTGATGATCAGATAATAATATTGTGATGATGTGGACCGGAAACATATTTTTTTGTGTTTTTTCGAGTCGATCTATAGGCCACAATTGAAATCCGAACATAACAACACAACCCACGGTGGAGGTCAAGAGAGTGCAAATATTGCCCAAGATCAGAATATAGAACCACACAAAGTTAGATTTTCGTGGAAGTTGTGTAGGGTATCATATGGTCGGCCCCGTCCGACTATACTGCTCCGCTCACTGGTTTTATTCATATATTTAAGTATTTATTAATTGAATGACATTTGGCACAGCTCATTTATTTGGCCCAAGAACGTGCCCTATTGAAATTGGGAAAATGAGTTCAGATTTAGATATTGATCCCATATATAGAGTCGTCCGATTTAATGTTAATTGTGTGCCAAAGTCCCTATATATCATTCGATTTACACACAATTTGGCATAGCGTACTTAATTAAGTCTAAAATGATGTATGTTAAATTTCGTAAAAATCGGTTCAGATTTAGATATAGCTCCCATATATATTTTAGTCCGATTTAATGTTAATTGTGCACCAAAATCCCTATATATCTTTCGATTTGCACGAAATTTGGCATAGCGTTCTGAATTGAGCATAGAATGGTGTGTGTGCTAAGTTTCATGAAAATCGGTTCTGATTGAGATATAACTCCCATATATATATTTTTGTCCAATTTAATATTGATTGTGTACCAAAGTCTCTGATATATCTTTCCAATTGCACGAAATTTTTCACATCGTACGGAATTGTGTCTAGAATGATGTATTTTAAGTTTCGGTTCAGATTTATATATAGCTCTCATATATATATTTTCGTCCGATTTTAAGTAAATGGTATAGCAAAGACCCAAAGTTAAGCCGATTGGTACAAAATTTTGCACAACGCACTCAAGTTACTGCTAGTATAACATGTGTTAAATTTTATCGAAATCGGTTCAGATTTAGATATAGCTACCCAAATATATTTTCGTCCGATTTTAGGTAAATAATGCACCAAAGTCTCTATATATCCTTCGAGTTTCACGAAATTTTGCATAGCGCACTGGATTTAGTCTAGAACGATGAGTGTTAAGTTTCTGGAAAATCGGTTAAGATTTCGATATAGTTCCCATATATATTTCCGTCCAATTTTAGGTAAATGGTGCACCAGAGTCTCTATATATCTTTCGATTTGCACGAAATTTGGCACATCACAATGAATTGGGTCTAGAATGATGTGTGCTAAGTTTCATGAAAATCGGTTCCGATTTAGATATAGCTCCCATATATATTTTCGTCCGATTATTTACCTTAAATCGGACGAAAATATATATGGGAGCTATATCTAAATCGGAACCGATTTTCAGGAAACTTAACACACATCATTCTGGACCTAATTCAGTACGCTGTGCCAAATTTCGTGCAAATCGAAAGATATATAGAGACTCTGGTGCACCATTTACCTAAAATTGGACGAAAATATATATGGGAACTATATCGAAATCTTAACCGATTTTCCAGAAACTTAGCACTCATCGTTCTAGACTAAATCCAGTGCGCTATGCAAGGTCCCTACATATCTTTCGATTTGCACGAAATTTGGCACAGCGTACTGAATTAGGTCCAGAATGATGTGTGTTAAGTTTCCTGAAAATCGGTCCAGATTTAGATATAGCTACCCAAATATATTTTCGTCCGATTTTAAGTAATATGTATAGTAAACCAATTACCACAAAATTTTGAACAACGTAGTGAAGTTACTATAGTATAACGAGTGTCTAGTTTTGTTGAAATCGTTTCAGATTTAGATATAGCTCCCATATATATATATTCGTCCGATTTCAAGTAAATGATGCACCAAACTACCAATATTTGTCCGATTGCGACATAATTTTGCACAACAATATTAATTAGGTCCAGTGTGACGTATGTGAAGTTTTATTGGAATCGGTTCAGATTTCGAAATAGCTCCCATATATAGTTTCATCCGATTTCAAGTAAATGATGCACCAAACTCCCAATATTTGTCCGATTGGGAAAAAATTTAGCACGGGGCACTGAATTAGGTCCAGAAGTTTTGTTAAAATCGGTTCAGATTTAAATATATTAGATATATATATATTTGTCCGAGTATGCAAAGTTTTATTGGAATCGGTTCAGATTTCGAAATGGCTCCTATATATAGTTTCGTCCGATTTTATGTGAATGAAGCACCAAACTCCCGATTGGGACAAAATTTTGCACGGGCACTGAATTAGGCCCAGACTGATGTCTGCGAAGTTTTGATAAAATTGGTTAGAAATTTAGATATAGCTCCCATAGATAGTTCCGTCCGATTTTTTTGGTGAATGATATACAAAACTCCCATTATTTGTCCGATTGAGCAAAATTTTGTATAACGAAAGCCAATGAGGAAAAAATTATGTGTGATAAGGTTTATTGAAATCGATTCAGATTTTGATATAGGTCTTATATATATTTTCGTAAATGGTGCACCGAAGGGCCTATGTTTGTTCGATTTACACGAAATTTGGCAGAGGGTATGGGGTATGTGTATAGGGGTTTTCAATTGATTCAAATATTAATCTAGATAGCACATGTAATTTCGCCCGATTCCATCTTAATGGTCCTCCAAAGATTCCATGACCGTTTTATCTACAGGATATTGTAGATATTAATATCTCTTGTATGTACCCAAAGCGGTGAAGGGTATCATATAGTCGGCCCCGTCCGACTTTTGAACTTTCCTTACTATTTTTTTTTTTTTAATAATATATTTTATAATATTCATATTATATTTTCGGTAAAAAATATATTTTTTATTTCTTATATTATATTATGAAAATATTTTATTTGCTATTAAAAATATTTTTTTTTTGTTTGGTATATAGATTAATTCCTTCTAGATATTTCCCCCTCCCTTACACCAGACTTTTTGCGCTCTTTATTGTAAATTTTTAAAATGTATATTATTGAACAAAAATAGAAAATCATGTATGAAAACTATTTCGAACGTCCAGTGAAATTTTGAAATAACAAAAATACAAAATATTTAAAATTAAAAAAAAAACAAAAATTTTCGACAGTATTTTTGTTTAAAATAAATTTTAGAAATAATAATTAAAAAAAAAACAAACCAAAATGACTATGAATTATAAATTCTTAAAATTAATGATTTTGTATAACAAAAAACCTATAACTCTTATAAAATAATGATAGAGAAAAAAAACATTTTAAGTAAAAAAAAAAAAAACCAAATATGACGAAAAAGAACATTTGGTATGGCAACGCAAAACTTTTTGGCAAACTACAACCATCAACCAACAACAACAATAGGCAACATATTACAACAACCATAACTTACAAACAAACCACATCAAACAACTCTCTAAAAAAAATTTTATTAAACAAAATTCAAAATTATTAAAAAAACTAACTCAAAATTATATTAAAACACCATTTCTTTCGGCATAAGATAAAATATTTTTTTGGCAATTAGATTTAGATGACGATTTTGGAACCGTAACCTAAAAAAATCGTGGGATCTACGATAATCAAGGAATTTATTCATAAGAACTACCCAAGGGGAGTCACCTCCTATTGGTTATATATGTGAATAAATTATAACAAAAAAACAAATTTTTGGCTATAAATATTAAGAAAACTAACAGCAACCACAACAATAGTAACAGCAACAACAACAACCATAACAACAGCAATAGTTTTCAAAATTTTACAGTGCAATAAACCAAACGTGTGTGTAGAGGTATTTAATTTTGGGAAGGGGGGTGGGCGAAATTGAAAAGGGATCTCGAAGACAAAAAAAAAACAAAGCCATATGGGTCCTTTTTATACAAGACCAACAAAATTAATATTAAATATAAAATCTAAATAACCAGGACCTCATAATCCATAGATATCTTCTGTAGAAAACCTCTCAGTGTTCTGTAGAAGACCTCAATAGGAATTGTATAGAAGGTTCTGGGTATAATACCTAAAAGCCTTCCACAGAATTCTTACAGAGGACTTCTATAAAACCCTAAGAGGTTTTTTCTTTACAGAAGATCTCTATGGAATATGAGGTCCTGGTTATTTTGATTTTATATTTTTGGTCTTGTAAAAAAAGGCCCCATATGGCTTTGAGTCGAAAATTTCCTGGCCCTGTTTTTTTCATTTTCCCTCCTCTCTAAAATAAAATCCTCTCTACTAACACCACCACCAACCAACCAACCAAACTCTTTTTTGTTAAAAAAAAGATGAAGAAGAATTGAAAATGAAAATAAAATTTTGTCTTTATTTGTTGTTTTATTTATTATTTTTAATTTATTGTTATATATAAAAATGAAATAATTTTGAAAAATTATTTTTTACAATTTATTTTTCAATAGAAAAACCGAAATTATATAATAAAAATTATACATTAATTAATGAATATATAATAAATAATACTGAAAGACTGAATCTGTTATTTATTGTAGAATATATTTGCCAGACTTTATTTTTTATCCATATAATTTTTTTTAATGTTTATAATAAATAATTAAAAGATTTTTTTATTTTTTATATTACAGACAAAAATGTATTCATATTTTTAAGTGTTTCTTATAAGAAAATAACCATTATTTTTTATGAGAAAATATTTATAAAAAAAATATTTTTTTTATATTTTTTTCAGAACCCAAAATACCAAATTACAGTCAATTCGGTTGGACAATATGCCTATAATCCTCAAAAATTGGTCCAATTTAAACAAATTTTTGTTGGAAGATTTGCTACCCCATGAGAACCCAAAATACCAAATTACAGCCAATTCGGTTTGAAAATGTCCCCAAACTCTTCAAAATACCGAATAATGGGGTGTATCGTTATATGGGGGCTATACCAAAAATTGGTTAAATTTTAATAATTTTTGATAGGGAGATTTGCTACCCAATGAGAACCCAAAATATTCAAATTTCATCCAATTTGATTGGAAAACGTGACCAAAATCCTCAAAATACCGAATAATGGAGTGTATCGTTATATGGGGTCTATACTAAAAATAGGTCCAATTTTGACAATTTTTGGTAGGAGTATTTGCTACCGCATGCGAACTCGAAATACCAAATTATAGCCAATTCGGATGGAAAACATGACAAAAATCCTCAAAATACCGATTCATGGGGTGCATCGTCCTATGGGGGCTATAACAAAAATTGCTCCAATTTTAATAATTTTTGCCAGGGAGATTTGCTACCCCATGCGAACCCGAAATACCAAATTACAGCCAATTCGGTTGAAAAACGTGCGCAAATTCCCCAAAATATCGAATAATGAGAGGTACCATTATAGGGGGCTATACCAAAATATGGTCCAATTTTAATAATTTTTGGTAGGAAGATTTTCTACCCCATGAGAACCCAAAATACCAAATTTCAGCCAATTCGGTTAAAAAACGTGACCAAAATCCTCAAAATAACCAATAATGATAGGTACCGTAATATGGCAGCTATCTTAAAAATGTATCCGATTTTAATAATTTTTGGTAGGAATATTTGCTACCCCATGAGAACCCGAAATACCAAATTACAGCCAATTCAGTTGAAAAACGTGACAAAAATCCTCAAAATACCGAATAATGGAGGGTATCGTTATATGGGGGCTATACCAAAAATTGGTCCAATTTTAATTCATTTTTGGTAGGAAGATTTGCAACCCAATGAGAACCCGAAATACTAAATTACAGCCAATTCGGTGCGAAAAACGTGACCAAAATCCTCAAAATAACCAATAATGAGAGGTACCGTAATATGGCAGCTATCTCAAAAATGTATCCGATTTTAATAATTTTTGGTAGGAATATTTGCTACCCCATGCGAACCAGAAATACCAAATTACAGCCAATTCAGTTGAAAAACGTGACAAAAATCCTCAAAATACCGAATAATGGAGGGTATCGTTATATGGGGGCTATACCAAAAATTGGTCCAATTTTAATAATTTTTGGTAGGAGTATTTGCTACCCAATGCGAACATGAAATACTAAATTTCAGCCCATTCGCTTGAAAAACGTGACCAAAATCCTCAAAATACCGAATAATCGAGCGTATCGTTATATGGCAGCTATCCCAAAAATTGGTCCAATTTTGATAATTTTTGGTAGGGAGATTTTCTACCCCATGAGAACACGAGTTACCAAATTTCAGCCAATTCGTTTGAAAAACGTGACCAAAATCCTCAAAATACCGAATATTGGAGCGTATCGTTATATGGGGGCGCTATACCTAAAATTGGTCCAATTTTGATAATTTTTGGTAGGGAGATTTTCTATCCCAGGATAACCCGAAATACAAAATTTCAGCCAATTCGGTTGAAAAACGTGACCAATATCCTCAAAATACCGAATAATCGAGCGTATCGTTATATGGGGGCTATACCAAAAATTGGTCCAATTTTGATAATTTTTGGTAGGAAGATTTGCTACCCCATGAGATCCCAAAATACCAAATTACAGTCAATTCGCTTGAAAAAAAGTGACCAAAACCTCAAAATACCGAAAAATGGAGCGTATCGTTATATGGGGGCTATAACAAAAATTGCTCCAATTTTAATAATTTTTGGTATGAAGATTTTCTACCCAATGCGAACCCGAAATACCAAATTATAGCCAATTCAGTTGAAAAACGTGCCCAAATACCCCAAAATATCGAATATTGAGAGGTACCGTTATATGGGAGTTATCCAAAAAATTGGTCCAATTTTAATAATTGGACCAATATTGGGAGGTACCGTTATATGGGAGCTATCCTAAAAAATAATCCAATTTTGATAATTTTAAGTAGGAAGATTTGCTACCCAATGCGAACCTGAAATACCAAATTACAGCCAATTCGGTTGGAAAACCTTTCCGATATCCCCAAAATACCGAATAATGGAGCGTATCGTTATATGGGAGCTATACCAAGAATTGGCCCATTTTAAAAAAATTTGGTAGAAAGGTTTGTTATGCAAAGAGATCACAAAATACCAAATTACAGTCAATTCGCTTGAAAAACGTGCGCAAATTCCCCAAAATATCGAATAATGAGAGGTACCGTTATATGGGGGCTATACCAAAATATGGTCCAATTTTAATAATTTTTGATAGGGATATTTTCTACCCAATGAGAGCTCGAATTACCAAATTTCCATGAGAACCCAAAATACCAAATTACATACAATTCGGTGGAAAAAACGTCCCAAAAATCCTTAAAATACCGAATAATGGGGTGTATCGTCAAAATTTGGTCCAATATTCATAATTTTTGGTATGAAGATTTGGTACCTAGTGAATGTCCAAAATACCTAATTACAACCAATTTGGTTGGAAAACGTGACCTCCAACGCTCCTCAAAATACCGAATAATAGGGCTACTTTTACATGATAGCTACCCTAATACTTGGACCGATATTGATCATTTTTGGTACGAAGGTTTTCTACCCTAGGAGAATTCAAAATACCAAATTACAGCTAATTCGGTTGAAAACGTGCCCAAAATTCTTCAAATACCGAATATTGGAGGTATTATAATTTGGGGGCTGTCCTAAACAGTGATTCAAATTTGATCCAAAAGGTGGACTTATATATCCCATTTTCAATACCAAACATCCTAGGAATAATAGCAACGTCAGTGCAAACTTTCAAAGCTCTATATTTCAGCAAAGATCTGTATCATCACCCTCAAAAAAACCAGAAGCCCAAATTACAGCCACTTGAAATAAATTTTCGGTAAAAAAATCTTAACATCGAATATTTTTTTCCAGTGCACATAAAAACTACAAATTTCCCCCTTTCCATTGGTCAAAGTTTCATCCAAATATCTTCAATCGTTCCCGAGTTATGGCCATTTGAAACTGACCTTCCGGTAAAAATATAGCTGCTATTTGATTCTGTTTGCCTGGTATGGCAAATTGGAAAATGGATGAAATTTCTAATTGGATAAAAACAGAAAAATGTTGACTGATTGTTGTTGTTGTTGGCTTTGTGAGTTGCACCATATTAATTAGTTTGCTAATCATGAGCATACTTTCAGGAGTTATATAAAAACCCCGCATTTATTTCTCAGATGCCTAAAAGTATGCTCATGATTTGCAAACTAATTAATATGGAGCAACTCCCAAAGCCAACAACAACAATCAGTCAGCATTTTTTCGGTTTTTATCCAATTAGAAATTTCTTCTGTTTTTCCATTTGCCATACCAGGCAAACAGAATCGTGTAGCAGCTATATTTTGACCGGAAGGTCAACTTCAAATGGCCATAACTCGATGATGGATGAAGATATTTCGATGAAACTTTCACTATTGGAATGTTGAAATAGTGTAGTTTTTATGTGTATTGGAAAAAAATAGCCGATTTGATTTTGTTACAGAACATTTATTTTAAAAGGTATTCCGATTTCGTGGAGTTTGATGATGAAGATCTTTGCTCAATGAAAGAGTTTTGAAAAACTGCGCTGACGTTTTTATTGTTTCTAAGATGTTTGGTATCGAAAATGACTTTTGTTTTTGTCCAATTAGAAATTTCTTCAGTTTACCCATTTGCCGTAACAGGCAAACAGAATCGTGTAGCAGCTATATTTTGAACGGAAGCTCAACTTCAAATGGCCATAACTCGATGATGGATGGAGATATATCGATGAAACTTTCAATATTGGAAAGATGGAATATTCAAGTTTTAGGCGTTCCGGTTTTGGAAAATATATTCGAAGTTTGGATTTTTAAGAAATATTTATTTCAAGTGGCTGTAATTTGGTATTTTGGCTTCTTAGAGGGCAGGGTGGTGATGTAAATCTATAAATATAGGTTTATGTTATATTGAGGCTTTTTAATAATAGTTTAATAGAATCCAAACCTTTAGTATTTAAAATATAAAATTTTATTATTATGAATTTGAATTTCTTTAATTTTTGTTACAGATATAAAAAATAATTTTTCTTATAAGAAACAATAAAAATAAAACGAATTATTAAAGACCTTAATTAAATATTTATTATTTTTTATCATATTTTGTTGACTTTTTTTACTTTTTTAATACTAAAAATAAACTATAATATTGCCTTATTTGAAGAAAAAAATTAAATAAAACAAAAAAATTATAATTTTTTTAGTTTTGCTTTAATAAAATAAAAATGCATTTTATTTTTAAAACACAGAATAAATTACAAAAAAAAAAAAAAAAACAAAAACATCAACAGAATTGATATGAGAAAAAAATAGTTCAAAACTTTTTAAAACCAAACCAGCAAAAAAAAACAACAGTAAAGAAAATAAAAATAATTACACAGGACACCCCAAAAGGGTACTTCGAAACCGAAATATGAAAAATTGTGTTAAAAAGAAATTAATAATTATTCAACAATTCTTTAATTTTTATAGCCAAAAGAAACAAGATGGCAAGAGAGAAGAATGAAAATTAAAAATGACAAAAATGTTTAATTTCTAAGTTATAAATATTTATATATATATACGATAAGTAAACAATTATATTATTATACAAAAAAAAAATAAATAAATAATAAATATATATATTTGCAAAAATAAAACAAACAAAAAACAATCATAAAATTATTATTATTATTATTAAAAAATAAAAACAAAATATTATTAACAAAATCATTTTTTATACAAAAAAATTATAAAAAAAATATTTTATTTTTTGTTACAACAAAATTCATGTTTATAACACTTTTCGAGCTTAACAAAAATTATGTATTTGATTTTATATTAAGAAACTATATATATTTTTTTAAGTGTAAAAACACAACTTGTAAAAAGACAAAAATTCATATTAAAAAAGTTTTGATTTTTTGGAAATAAAAATATTTATTTTTTATTAAGAAAATATTTTTTATTACTTCTTTATAATTAAAAAAAAACAAAAAATTTTAATAAAAAAAATATTTTTTTTTAAATTAAAAAAATTTTAATGAAAATATATTTTTTAATTAAAAAAAATATTTTTTAATAAAAAAACATTTTTTAATAAAAATAACATTTTTTAATAAAAAATTATATTTTTTAAATTAAAATTTTTGTAATTAAAAAATATAATTTTTTTAATATTTTTTTTTAATTAAAAAAATATATTTTTTTTAATTAATTAAAAAATAATAAATTAATTTATTTTTTTTAATTAAAAAATATTTTTTTATTAAAAAAAGACAAATTTGTAAAAAGACAAAAATTCATATTAAAAAAGTTTTGATTTTTTGGAAATAAAAATATTTTAATTGATAATAATTATTTTTTATTAAGAAAATATTTTTTATTAGTTCTTTATAATTAAAAAAAACTAAATTTTTTAATAACAAAAATATATATTTTTTATTTAAAAAAATTTTAATGAAAAAATATTTTTTAATAAATTTTTTTTTTTAAATTAAATTTTTTGTAATTAAAAAATGTAATTTTTTTAATATTTTTTTAATTAATTAAAAAATATATATTTTTTAATTATATATATATTTTTTACCTTTCCATATATATATTTTTTAATTAATTAAAAAATATATATTTTTTAATTAATTAAAAAATATATATTTTTTAATTTAAAAAATAAATTATATTTTTTTATTAAAATTTTTTTTTAAAAAAAATATTTTTTTAATAAAAAAATTATTTTTTAATCTTAATTTTATACATAATTATTTATATATATATTTTCATCATGATTTGAAAATTCCAACCATGTGTATAAAAACCAAAAAATAAATATTGATATATGAAATAACATTCATTATTATTCTATAACAAAATAAAAAAAACAAACCCAAAACTTAAATGGAAACTGAAACAAATTTAACGGAAAATTCCCCCTGTCAAATGATGAAAAACTTGATAAACTAAATAAAAGAAAAACGTATTATGCATATGACATAAAAAATATCGAAACGCAAATTGTGTTTTAATTCAAAATGGAAAGGTAAATATTAAAAAAATAATGAAACTATACATCTCTACAATTCCAGGCCCTGGAAAAATTATTTAAAAAATATATGCCTTAGGTAGTAGGCCTTGGAAAAATGATTTGAAAAATCTATGCCTTAAGTAGTAGGCCTTGGAAAAATGATTTGAAAAATCTACGCTTTAGCTAGGCCTTGAAAAAATGATTTAAAAAATCTATGCCTTAGGTAGTAGGCCTTGGAAAATGATTTAAAAAATCTACGCCTTAGCTAGGCCCTGGAAAAATTATTTAAAAAATCTATGCCTTAGATAGTAGGCTTTGGAAAGATGATTTAAAAAATCTACGCCTTAGCTAGGCCTTGGAAAAAGGATTGAAAAGATCTACGCCTGAAATTGAACTCAAAAAAAAAAATATTTTAAAAATCTACGCCTTAAATTGGACTCAGAAAAAATATTTTAAAAATCTACGCCTGAAATTGAACTCAGAAAAAAATATTTTAAAAATCTACGCCTTAAATTGAACTCAGAAAGAAGATTTGAAAAATCTACCCCTTAAATTGAACTCAGAAAGATGGCTGGAAAAAGTTATTTAAAAAATCTACGCCTTATATGGACCAAATTATAGCTACTTGAAATAAATATTCTTTTATATGTAATATTTGTTGTTATATATTATATGTAGGTACTCATAAAAACTACATTATTTCCCCCAGCCAATGGCGAAAGTTTCATCCAAATATCTCGATCCGCCATCGAGTTATGGCCATTTGAAATTTGACCATATAGGGGGGGCTACCCTAAAAAGTGGTCCAATTTTGATCATTTTTGGTGGAAAATATTTGCTACCCACTGAGAACTCATAATAGCTACTTACAGCCAATTCGGTTGAAACCCGTGTCCAAAATCCTCAAAATACCGAATAATGGAAGGTTCACTTATATCGGGGCTACCCTAAAAAGTGGTCCAAATTTTGATAGTTTTTGGTAGAAATATTTACTACCACTGAGAACTCATAATACCAACTTACAGCCAATACGGCTGAAAAACGTGCCCATGACCCCTATAATACCGTATAATTAAAGGTTCACTTATATCGGGGCTACCCTAAAAAGTGGTCCAATATTGATAATTTTTGGTGGGAAATATTTGCTACCCCCTGAGAACTCAAAATACCAAATTATAGCCAGTTTGGCTGAAAAACGTGCCCAAGACCCCTAAAATACCGAATAATGGAAGGTTCACTTATATCGGGGCTACCCTAAAAAGTGGTCCAATTTCGATCATTTTTGGTGGGAAATATTTGCTACCCCCTGAGAACTCAAAATACCAAATTATAGCCAATTCGGCTGAAAAACATGTCCAAGACCCCTAAAATAACGTATAATTAAAGGTTAATTTATATCGGGGCTACCCTAAAAAGTGGTCCAATTTTGATAATTTTTGGTGGGAAATATTTGCTACCCCCTGAGAACTCAAAATACCAAATTATAGCCAATTCGGCTGAAAAACGTGCCCAAGACCCCTAAAATACCGTATAATTAAAGGTTCACTTATATCGGGGCTACCCTAAAAAGTGGTCCAATATTGATAATTTTTGGTGGGAAATATTTGCTACCCCCTGAGAACTCAAAATACCAAATTATAGCCAATTCGGCTGAAAAACGTGCCCAAGACCCCTAAAATACCGTATAATGGGAGGTAACGTTATATGGGGGCTACCCTAAAAAATGGACCAATATTTCCCATTTACCAATACCAAATATCCTAACAACAATAACAACGTCATTGCAAAATTTCAACACTCTATCTCACAGCAAAAACGTTTATCGCCACCCTCTAAGAAGCCGGAATGACGAAGTACCGGCACGTGAATTAACTTTTCTGTCACAAAATCCAAACATCGAATGTATTTTACCAGTACACATAAAAACTACACAATTCCCCCTTTCCATTGGTAAAAATTTCATTCAAATATCTCCATCCGTCATCGAGTTATGGTCATTTGAAGTTAACCTTCCTGTCAAAATATAGCTGCTACGCGATTCTGTTTGCCTGGTATGGCAAATGGGAAAATGACGATTTTTCAAATTGGATAAAAACAGAAAAATTTTGGCTGATTGTTGTTGTTGGCTTTGTGCTTGCTTCATGTTAATTAGTTTGCAAATCATGAGCATACTTTCAGGCGGTACATAAAAAACTCGGATTTATTTATCAAAAATTAACGCCTAAAAGTATGCTCATGATTTGCGAACTAATTAACATGAAGCAAGCACAAAGCCAACAACAACATTTTCCTGTTTTTATCCAATTTGAAAAATCGTCATTTTTCCATTTGCCATACCAGGCAAACAGAATCGCGTAGCAGCTATATTTTGACAGGAAGGTCAACTTCAAATGGCCATAACTCGATGACGGATGGAGATATTTGGATGAAATTTTTACCATTGGAAGGAGGGAATTGTGTAGCTTTTACTGGAACTGGAAAAAATATTCGATGTTTCTATTTTTGGACAGAAAATTAAATTCACGTACCGGTACTTCGACATTCCGTTTTTTTGGTGATTGGCGATAAACGTCTTTTTTGGAAGGTAGAGCTTTGAAATTTTGCAATGACGTTGTTATTGTTGCTAGGATATTTGCTTTTGAAAATGGGAAATATTGGTCCATTTTTTAGGGTAGCCCCCATATAACGTTACCTCCCATTATGGGGTATTTTGGGGGTATTGGACACGTTTTTCAGCCGAATTGGCTGTAATTTGGTATTTTGAGTTCTCGGTGGGTAGCAAAACTTCTCACCAAAAATGATCGAAATTGGACCAGTTTTTAGGGTAGTCCCCAATAAGTGAACCATCCATTATTCGGTATATTGAGGATTTTGGCACGATTTTCAACCGAATTGGCTTTTATTTGGTATTTGGAGTTCGCGGTGGGTAGCAAAACTTCTCACCAAAAATTATAAAAATTGGACCACTTTTTAGGGTAGCCCCCATATAAGTGAACCCTCTATTATTCGGTATTTTAGGGGTCTTGGGCACGTTTTTCAGTAGAATTGGCTGTAAGTTGGTATTTGGAGTTCGCAGTGGGTAGCAAATAATCCTACCAAAAATTATCAAAATTGTACCACTTCTTAGGATAGCCCCCTTGTAACGGTACCCCCAAATTTCAGATTATAGAGGATTTTGGGCACGGTTTTCAGCCGAATTGGCTGTAATTTGGTATTTTGAGTTCTCATTGGGTAGCAAATAATCCTACCAAAATTTATCGAAATTGGACCACTTTTTAGGGTAGCCCCCATATAAGCGAACCCTCCATTATTCGGTATTTTGAGGATTTTGAGCACGGTTTTCAACCAAATTGGCTATAATTTGGTATTTTGAGTTTTCATTGGGTAGCAAATATTCCTACCGAAAATTATCAAAATTGAACCACTTTATAGGGTAGCCACCATATAAGTGAACCCTCCATTATTCAGTATTTTGAGGATATTGGACACGGGTTTCAACCGAATTGGCTGTAAGTTGGTACCATAATATTCGGTATTTTGAAGATTTCGGACAGGGTTTTCAACCGAATTGGCTGTAATTCGGTAGTTTGGAGGACTTCAAAAAATCCATGCCTAATTGGAGGGCTCCGAATAATATTATTTTTTAAAAAATCCATACCTATTTGGAAAAAAATATGTGTTGCACACTTAGGGGCATATATACTTACCGTATTTGTTGGTATCCATAAATAAAAACTAAACTATATTTTTAGTAAATTTGTTTTTTTATTAACTATTATTTGTAAAAAAATATCTGCATAAAAAAGTTGCATTTAAAAAAATATAAAAAAATTAACTAAAAATTGTATAGAATTTTATGATTGTGAGAACAGGAGAATTCCAAGAGATAAATTTATCGCTAGAGGAGGGCCTGCCATATTTTCTACTTATTTATAGGTCGTTTTCGATAATCATCATACGGAAATTCAAGCATATACATCAATTCACAACAATCTGGAATGAAAAATAAAATATAAATTAAAAAAGATGTATTATTAAGATAAAAACCAGTAAGGAAAGTAATAAAGTCGGACGGGGCAATAGAAGCTATATAAAAATCTGAACCGATTTCAACAAGACTTGCCAAAGATTAACTTATATTAACTACAGTTCATTGTACAAAATTGTGTGGCAATTGGACAAATTTGGGTCTTTAGTGCACAATTTACAAAAAATCGGAAGAAAAATTATATAGGAGCTATATCTACATTTGAAGAGAATTTCACGAAACTTAGCACACATCATTTTAGACTTAATTCATTACGCTATGTCAAATTTCGTGCAAATCAAAAGATATTTAGAGACTTTGGTACATATTTTACCTTAAATCGGAGGAAAATATATATGGGAGCTATATCTAACTCCAAACCGATTTACAGGAAACTTAACACACGTCATTCTAGACCTAATTCAGTACACTATACCGAATTTGGTGCAAATCGAATGATATATAGGGACTTTGGTAGACCTTTTACCTTAAATCGGAGGAAAATATATATGGGAGCTATATCTAAATCTGATCCGATTTTCAAGAAACTTAACACACATCATTCTAGACCTAATTCAGTACACTATACCAAATTTCTTGCAAATCGAAAGCTATATAGGGACTTTGGCACACCAAAGCCTTAACCGATTTTTCTCAATTTCAATAAGGCCAAATAAGTGACCTATCCAATTCGCATCACAAATGCGACCTGTACTTTCTCGACAATTTAACATTGACAGACGGACGGACATGTATAAATCGACTTAGAAAGTGCTTCTATGCATATTCTCAAAAGGAGCCATGTGTCTATCTCTTTCCTTTTGCCTGTTACAAACATATGCACAAAGACATAATACCCTGTACCACACAGAGTGGTGAAGGGTATAAAAATACAAAGTGCTCCGAAAAAATATTTTTAAAAATCCAAAACTATTTGGAGGGCTCAAATAAATATTTTTAACCAGTGAGCGGAGTAGTATAGTCGGACAGGGCCGACCATATGATACCCTACGCAACTTCCATGAAAATCTATCTTTCTGTGGTTCTATATTCTGAGCTTGGGCAATATATTGCCCGATCGACTACAGGTCAATAAATATTACTAATATTCAGTACAGCCCTTCTAATTATTTGTCCAGATACCCTTCACCGTGGGTTGTGTTGTGATGTTCGGCTTTCAATTGTGGCCTATGGATCGACTCGAAAAAAACACCAACAATCCACTTCATCCCAAAATTATTATCTGTTCATCACCGAAAATTATAGGCGTTGTCCTTGACCATACTTGGATCCTCATAGACAATTTCTACCATCTGAATACGTATGTACCTGTAAATATTTACATGTAACTCCCACATCCGAGTACATACGACAATATAATTGGTATCAATTTCAAGATCAACCACAGCTCTTGGATATACTATCAACTTCTTGGGTCTATGTCCTTTAGGAGTAAATAAATGAAGAGTTCCAAAAATATTATAAATTTTGCTTTACATGTTAATATTTGAACGCATCGCATCCCATCTTCAAACTTATTTTATTTTGTTGTTGTTTTTTATATTTAGTTTCACAGAAATAAATGTCAAGGCTTTTGAATCATGCCGTTATCGCAGCAGCATGCCTTCAAGGTTTTTAATTTTTTTTTGTTATCAAAGATTAAAATTTATTTTTTTTATTTTTTTTTTATTAACGGAGTCTCTGAAAAAGACAAAAAAAAAACAAGAACAAGAAATACCAGTGACAAGTCTCAAAAAGTACCAGCCGAAGAAAGGTACGTGTTTGAAATTCATAAAAATCTATTTTAACTCATGAATAATCTCAACCAAAAATTCAGTTGAAATAATTATAATTTTTTTGAACTGAATCATCGATGAAAAAAATTTATATTGGGTGGAATATATGAGTTTCAGTTCTAGAAATGTTTGTGAGAATATTTCGAAACAAAAATAGTTTTTAAGGAAACAAAACATCAAATGGTTTTAAACATTTTTTAAAACATCTACGCCTTGAAAAGGCCTCTCAAAATATTATTTAAAAATCTCACCTTGGAAGGAACTCTGAAAAACTTATTTTAAAAATCTACGCCTTGGATAGGCATCTCACGTGGCCTTCCCCTACTACGTGAACCACCAGCTGGTTCGCTTTTATATGCCTTCTTATATACCTAGTCTACCTAGTTGCTTCTAATAATGTCGATGTCCTAGAATAGCTGGTACAACTCATGGTTCATTCGACGGCGATATTCACCGTCCACGCAGATCGACCCACAGATCTTTCGGAGAATTTTTCTCTCAAACACTCCAAGAGCTGCTTCATCTGCTTGCGTAAGTACCCATGCTTCAGACCCATATAACAGCACGGGTAGTAGCAGCGTCTTCTAAAGTGTGAATTTGGTCTGACGGGAGGTGGCCTTGCTTTTGAGTTGTTTGCTCAGACCATAGTAGCATCGGTTGGCCATCACTATCCTTCTCCGAATTCCAAAACCGATGTCTCATTCGTTTTATTTATGGCGGTACCAAGGTATAAAAAATCTTTAACTACCTCGAAGCTGTAGTTCTCAAGTTCCACAGTTGGTCCGTCGAGTCTATTGGACGTCTTGCACGATGATACCATCAGATTGGTCTTCTCGCCGTTTACTGCCAGACCCACTTTGACAGATTCCTTCTCAATTTGTTCAAAGGTGGATGTTACCACTCGCAATGTTCGACCCATTATGTCGATGTCATAATGTCATTTCTGTTCACCTTTGCGTCTCGTATGACCTTTTCCAGCTGGATGTTAAAAAAAGGTCACACGACCAACTATCACCTTGTCTGAATCCTAGTTAGGTTTTGAAGGGCTTCGATAGGTCCTTTCCGACTTTAACTGCTGACCTTGTACCAGTTAATGTTATACTGCATAGCCGTATTAATTCTGCGGGAATGCCGAACATAGACATGGCGTTAAACATCTCTGAACGGATAGGACTGTCGAATGCGGCTTTATAGTCGACGAATAGGTGGTATGTGTCGATGTGTTTTTCGTGGGTTTTTTTCCAGGATTGGGTGCAGAGTGAAAATCTGGTCAATGGTGGATTTGCCAGGTCTGAAGCCGCATTGTCACTGACCATTGGCTTCAGTCGTTCACACAGTACGCTGGATAGCACTTTATATGCGATGGAAAGGAGACTTATTCCTCTATAGATGGCACATATCGTCTTGTCTCCTTTTTTGTACACGGGACACAGGATGCTGAGAGGTTTCAATCATTGAGAGGTTTCAATCATCCTCTAGCCAAGTTGTACTAATCAGCTAGTGCATGATCCTGAGCAGCATCTGACCACCAGTCTTGAATAGTTCGGCTTGTAACACATCGGCACCTGTTGCTTTATTGTTCTTGAGCCGATTAATTGATTTTATGACCTCATCTTGGCTAGGTGGCATATACTCTATACCGTCATCTATTATTGGTTCTGGTGTATCCTCTTCACCGCTACTATTTGATACCAGAAGCTTTTCAAAATTCTCCTTCCAGATCCTCCGCACGCTGTCTGTATCTGTCACCAGGTTTACTTCTTCATCTCTACAGGAGGATGTGCCTTGCACCAAAGCCTTCGCTTTGGTGTTTTACCCGTTGGTAAAATACGCCTTGGGTAGGCCTCCGAAAAAAATACTTAAAACGTCTACGCCCTGTCTGGACCCTAGAAAAAATATTTAAAAAATCTACGGATCCTTGAATGGATCCGAGAAAAAAAATTATTTAAAATCTACGAATCCTTGTATGGATCCTAGAAAAAAAATTATTTAAAAAATCTACGAATCTTTGGATGGATCCTAGAAAAAAAAAATATTTAAAAATCTACGTCTTGTGTGGACCATAGAAAAAATTATTTAAAAATCTACGCCTGGGATGGATCCTAGAAAAAAAAATATTTAAAAAATCTACGCCTGGGATGGATCCTAGAAAAAAAATTATTTAAAAAATCTACGCCTTGTCTGGACCATAGAAAAAATTATTTAAAAAATCTACGAATCTTTGGATGGATCCTAGAAAAAAAAAAATATTTAAAAATCTACGGCTTGTCTGGACCATAGAAAAAATTATTTAAAAAATCTACGCCTTGTCTGGACCATAGAAAAAATTATTTAAAAAATCTACGCCTTGTCTGGGCCATAGAAAAAATTATTTTAAAAATCTACGCCTTGGATGGATCATAGGAAAAAATATTTAAAAAATCTTCTCCTTGGATGGTCTTTAGATAAAAATGTTTTTATCTATGCTTTAGGTGGTTCTCAGGAAGAATAATTAAAAAAAATCCGGAATTCTTCCTCTAAAAAAATCCAACCTTCAAATGTTGTTTTTTTATTTAAAAATGATCTTCAAATTTGACAACTTTACGCCTAACAACAAAAAATCAAATATTTTATAAAAACATAATAATTTATTAGCATCAATCATTAGCATAAAAATTGACAGTGAGCGAACAAGTGAGAAGTGACATGACTATGACTGATGGAACCACCAATGGATATTTCCGAAAACCAGAAGATTTATTTCCAGTTTTCGTTTTCGATGTTAAACAATCAAAACTGGAAGTGTGATATTTTTAATTTGCATATACATGCATTTGTATATGTGACGATGTGTTTGTGTGTGTTTTAGGGGTTCTACCCATATCATAATATGTTCGTGCGAAATTTCAATAAAACATGTTCAATTTTTTATTTCGTACGCACCTAATTCCATGTGGATCTTCTTCACTTAAAGGTTGTTTAAGTTTAGATGAGCTTTTTTGTCAAACACACACACACACCCATACTCATCATTGATGATCAACAACTGTGCCTGCCCACTTATAACAGATTCGAATTTGCCAGCATCAGTCTTTAGCCGAAGCTTGTATCATTCACAACGTTTTATTTTTTGCTAACGGAAAAGTTTCAAAAACTTTTCGCAAAAAGGATTCTTGTCTTCACATTAAATCAAAGTTATTTTAAAATAACTTAAAAAAAAACAATCGCGAAAAAATGGCAAAAATTATTTTAAGTGCCGTGGTGTGTCTGGCCATGTTTGGCTCAATGGGTTAGTATTTTTTTTTTTTATTTTATTTTCGATTTTAAAAAAAAAAAAAAAAAAAAAAAAAACAAGATAAATAACAAGTTAATTGCAAAATGTGTACTGAAAAAAAAAACAAATAACTATAAAAATAAATTACGTATGATATTTAAATGTCAACTGGATCTCTGTGTGTGTTTGTTTATTGTGAAACAAAAGACTTAAGACACAAACACAAATTGTGATATTCAAATAATGGATATTTATTAAAGTTGTATTGAAAGTAATTTGGAATATGTGAGAAAATATTTATAGTTTGAATTAGTAACAAAATGTCCTTAAAGGATCCTAAAAGGGGTATATTTTTACAAGAGAAAAATATAAAAAGAAAACTTTATAAAATAGCGGAAGGGCGGCATTTTTTTGTACGAACCGAAGGAGGGACATTTTATTGGTAAACAGAACGCTGGCAATTTCTATTTGGCCAACTGAGGCCGATAATTTTAAAGGCGAACTGAAGAGTCCTTTGGAAAAAATTTACGACTTGTTAAGACTTTGGAAAAATTATTAAAAATATCTACGCTTTGGATGGATCTTCGAAAGAGTTATTTAAAAATATACACTTTGGATGGACCATAGAAAATTCTAATCATTGTCTTGTCTTTGGAAAAACTTATTTAAAAACTCTACGCCTTGACGTAGGCTTTGGAAAAAAATATATAAAAAATCTTCGCTTTATATACGCCAAATAATTTTTTAGAGGCCTTATTTTTTTAAAAATCTACGTCCTAGGTTCCGAAAAAAAATTAATTTAAAAGAACTACGCTTTGGATGAACCCTTGTGAAAAAAAATATTTAAAAATTATATGCCATGTGTTGACATCCGAAAAAAAATATTTTGAAAATCCTACAAAAAAATTTTTTAAAAATTATATGCCATGTGTTGGCTTCCGAAAAAAAATATTTTGAAAATCCTACAAAAAAATTATTTAAAAATTATATGCCATGTGTTGGCTTCCGAAAAAAAATATTTTGAAAATCCTACAAAAAAATTATTTAAAAATTATATGCCATGTGTTGGCTTCCGAAAAAAAATATTTTGAAAATCTTAGAAAAAAAATTATTTAAAAATTATATGCCATTTGTTGGCTTCCGAAAAAAATATTTTGAAAATCCTAGAAAAAAAATATTTAAAAAAATCTACGCTTTGTTTGGACCATAGAAAAAATTATTTAAAAAATCTACGCCTTGTCTGGACCATAGAAAAAATTATTTAAAAAATCTACGCCTTATTTAAAAAATCTACGCCTTGTCTGGACCATAGAAAAAATTATTTAAAAAATCTACGCCTTGTCTGGACCATAGAAAAAATTATTTAAAAAATCTACGCCTTGTCTGGACCATAGAAAAAATTATTTAAAAAATCTACGCCTTGTCTGGACCATAGAAAAAATTATTTAAAAAATCTACGCCTTGTCTGGACCATAGAAAAAATTATTTAAAAAATCTACGCCTTGTCTGGACCATAGCCTTGTCTGGACCATA
>NW_026883332.1:0-48073 GCF_032173495.1 Musca vetustissima | reverse complement strand
CAATGTATTGCTCTCTCGTATGAACTAGGATAAAGCCAATCGTGGAACACTTTGATTTCTTCCTTATTTTTGGTAAAAAAACGGCGATTTTCCAAAAATAATTTTTCAAAAAGGCGCACCATTTTGTTAATTTTAGAGGCCAAGTCAATAATCCTAGTTCATGCGAGAGCCAGACATGTACTCTTTCTAACACCGTTGGAATTTTCGGATTCCGATGTTCCAGTGAGAAGTTATCATGCCCGCCATAAAAAATAAGGACTTTTCTTTAATTACAAAAAACAACAACAAAACAGTTACAAACCTTAACAAGCATTTGTATTCATTTACCAGCCCATTGAAAATCTTGAAAAATTAAAATCGAGAATGGAGGGGTTCCCTTAAGACATATATCAGCATGTGTGTCAGTAAGAGAATTACATTAAATATATGTGGCACAGCAAAGAATTATGATTTACAATGTGGTGGGTTTGTAAATTGTTCATTGCAATGACTTCGATTGTTTGGTTCAATATTGTAAGGAATAATTGCACATGTTCTATTTTATATATTAAATATACAAATACATAGAAATCAAATTATATACGTCAACCCTTTCTTATGTTTTCGGAATTCATGGAAGGCTACTGTGAACAATAAATAAATTGATATTTTATCAATTAGTTTTCTTTTTTAAGATCTCTGGTAACAAGTGGCGTATGTATGTGTTCCCAAAAGAAGCATAGATAGCCATCATACGCTTAGGCTAACAACATAATATAATAAATATTTTATTACACACAATGGTTAACTAGGATATATATATATTTTTAGAGCGAAGCTCAATTTGCCACTAAAAATCCTTAAGAAATCCTCATGAGACCCTTACAGTTAGTTTCGATTTACACGAATTATGGCACTGTTTATTGAATTGATGGGTGAGTTTTATTTGTTGAAATGGTTCAGTTGTAGATATAGATTTCATAAATATTTATTTAGTTTGAGGTCTAATTAAAACTTCGAAACAGTTATTATATTGCACTTCTATAGTTATTGGTTTATTTTATGTAAAACCACAGACATTCATATGAAACCAGTAAGGAAAGTAGTAATGTCGGACTGGGCCGACTATATGATACCCTTCGCCACTTTGGATATATTCAACAGATGCATTATAACAGACGTCACATTTTCGAAGGACCATTGATATGAAATTGGATGAACTAAAATATATGATCTATATGTAAATGTGAAGCGACTTAGATCAATCCATAAGCATGTCATTCTGTAATGAATGAGACATAATTACGTAAATCGATTTACGGAGGACACCCCCATTCTCGGTGACAAAAATTTTTATGATTTAATTCGAATCTACTCTAATTCTGGAACGTTCCTACAAAAGTTCAAGTGAAAATCTCAATAACTCTTGAAGATATACGTATTTATTGTGTCCACATCAAGTGACGGCAATAGTGATTCTCAAACTTTAAACGCATTTTTCTTGAAGAAGAGTTTTACGAATGACGAGCACGATAACTCAAAAACTAATAATCCAATCGGTATATAGCTCTCGTATGAACTAGAATAAAGTCAATCGATGAAGAGCTTCCTTATTTTTTAACTTAGGAAACATTTTTTTAAAGGAAATCTCAATCGGACCCTCGTTGATTATTTGAAACCCAATAAACGTGAAGTCGGGCTATGTCTGCATTTCTACAAACAACAATTACGTCTCAATTTTGTTCGTGAGCAGCTACATCTAATTCGTAACCGATTCCAATGAAACTTTCCATACGTTATGTTAGACTAACAGTACGTAGTGCATAATTTTGTTTCAATCGGATTTACTTTGGGTCTTTGGAGCACTGTTTACTAAAATCAAACGACTTTATATGAAAGCTTGAATCTTTGCAAACATTAATATGGACTTAATTCAGTACGCTGTGCAAAAGTATGTGGCAATCGCCCTAATATTGGGTCTTTGGTGCACCATTTACCTAAAATCGGACAAAACGATATATGGGAGTTATATCTAAATCTGAACCGATCTTCACGATACTCATCGCACATCACTCTAGACCTTATTCAGTATGCTATGCCAAATTTCGTCCAAATCGAAAGACAGGCAGGATCTTTAGTACACCATTTACATTCAATCGGACGAAAATATATATGTGACCTATATCTAAATCTGAACATATTTTCACGAAACATAGCACACTTCATTCTAGACTTAATTAAGTACGCTGTGCCAAATATCGTGCAAATCCCAAGTTATATAGGGGCAAAAATGAGGGGTAAAAAATGAGCATTATTCACATCAATTAGTCAAATGCTGAGAATGAAGAGATTTTCCAACAATTGGAAAACCTTAGGTTTAAGCGTGCGCGATGCGAGCATTTTACGTGCTGATGTCTCCACACACTTGGGATGGGGTCTCATTATTCAATATAACTTTTTCGCGGATTCCACATACTTTCCATGCATTTAAATGACACATTTAGAAAAGACATGACTTTGTTGATGATAGGCCAACTTGAGTTCTTGTGTTCCTGAACATTACACGTCTTTACTTCCAAGTCTATATACACAATACGTTGTAATGTATATACCTATAGTGGAGTAGGGTGAGATAAATTCACTATGCCTTAAATTCTAAGTCATAAAATTTTTGTTATTTAACAAAGTGAATGAAATCTCACTTCGAAACAGAGAAAAAGTAGGGGCCGAACAATACATATATTTTGTTATTAGCCATTAAACCCTTTATTAGTTGGCTGTTTCCATTATTTTGTATTTATTGTGGTTCTATAGTTATGGTTATTATTAAATTCCCTCTTGTTTATATATATGTTGTTAAAAAAATATTACATGTTGATTGATGGATGAGTGTGGTACAAGTTATGGTGTATGTCATGATAATAAACGCACATTCACACGTGCAGTGATAATTCAAAGGGAACGTTTTATACATACTTTGTTTTATACGAAATATAAATATTTAATATTGTTTATTTTTTTGGATTAATATATATAGGTAAATAAAAACCCAAAAATCCTATATAAATGAGGTGATGATATGATTGATGGATCAAAATTATACATAGAATATAATCAACCAAAAATAGATTAATTTTTATTCCCTCCACCATAGTATGGAGGGTATATTAATTTTGTTTTTCCGTTTGTAACTCATCGAAATAATCATTTCCGACCCTATAAAGTATATATATTCTTGATCAGCGTAAAATTCTAAGACGATCTAAGCATGTCCGTCTGTCCGTCTGTCTGCCGCCTGTTGTAATCACTCTAGAGTCTAAACGAGTAGAGATAGATCGCCAAAAATTTGCACAGAGTCGTCTTTTGTCTGCAGGCAGGTCAAGTTCGAAAATGGGTTATATCGGTCCACGTTTAGGCGTAGCTCCCATATAAGGATACCCCCAAATTTTCGGTATTTTGGGGTTCTTGAGCGCGTTTTTCAACCGAATTCGCTTAAATTTGCTATATTGGGTCCGTATTGGGTACTAAATGTCTCCACAAAAAATATAAATATAGGTCCATATTATGGGATAGCCCCCATATAAGGGTACCCCCAATTTTGCGGTATTTTGAGGGGGTTTGAAATGAAAATCGGTACCTTGAGTTCTTATTGGGTAGAAAATCTCTATACTAAAAATTTTAAATATGGGTCAATTTTTTCGGGTAGCCCCCATATAAGGGTACCCCCCAATTTTCGGTATTTTAGGGTTCTTGAGCGAGGTTTTCAACCGAATTCGCTAAAAGTTGCTACATTGGGTTCTTATGGGGTACCAAATGTCCCCACTAAAAATTATAAATATAGGTCCACTTTTCCTGGTAGCCCGCAATTTTCGATATTTTGAGGTTCTTGAGCGCGTTTTTCAACCGAATTCGCTGAAATGTGCTACATTGGGTTCTTATGGGGTACCAAATGTCCCCACTAAAAATTATAAATAGAGGTCCACTTTTCAGGTTAGCGCCCATATAAGGATATCTCCCAATTTCCAGTTTTTGAGGGGTTTTGACCAGATTTTTTCACCGAATTGGCTGTAATTTAATAACTTGAGTTCTTATTGGGTAGCAAATATCTCTACAAAAAATTATAAATATAGTTCAATTTTTTCGGGTAGCCCCCATATAAGGGTACCCGCAATTTTCGATATTTTGAGGTTCTTGAGCGCGGTTTTCTACCGAATTCGCTGAAATTTGGTATTTTGTAGTCGTATATGGTAACAAATCTCCCCACCAAAAATTATTAATATTCACCCTTTTTTAGGGGTAGTCCCCATACAACCCCCTTTTTTATATTAAAATTTGTTCCGTGTGTTGCGGTTGGGTAGTCGTTACGGGGAATATTCAATTTTTACCCTACAAAGACTATTTAGCCATCTGTTCTAAAGATATTGTGATAAAAAAACTCAAATATGACGATAATGAAATATATCGGTAGACATTCAGGCATTTCATCAATATAGTGATACCGCCTGAAGGAAAGAATTGAGATAAACAATTAAAATATTGGGTTCAAATTGGTATATACCAAATTAGGCATAGCCCTCATATAATGATATCCCCAAATATTCATAATTTCCTACACTATGTAATCAATATTGGTCCCCCTTTAGGCATACCCTTTGTAATCTAAATTACAGTAGTTTGAGAATTTTATACTCTACCATGCTCTACCATCAGTCCACTTTTTGGATCTTACAGATTTTAGGAATAATCCCCATTAAGAAATGTTGAAGTTTGTATTTGGTGTACATAATGGTTTACATAAATTGGTTAGTAGAATTATCGGTATATGTCCACTTTTTGGTATGTTCTCTATATTTTCATTGCATGTGTCTGTCAGTATATCTATGGTGGAGGGTATCCAAAGTTCGGCCCGGCCGAACTTAACGCTTTTTCACTTGTTATTAGTAAAAGAATGTTCATCTTAAATTTTTAATAATGAACATGTTCCAATAAACTAAATAAAAATGTATTGTCTACTGTAATCGAAGCAACAATTCGTATTTGATGAACAAATTCTTTGTTGATGACATTTTGTGGTAATTGGTGGCGTATGTGTACGGTCAAATCAACATTCAGATATTTATCATACGCCTACATTAACAAGTGAAAATGTCCTCCAATATCAGCTGAACATGAAAAATATCTAAATTGTGATACAAGTTTTGATTTCTTCCAATATACTCAAATTGCAATAATTTGTACAGTGAATTACCAAAAATGTCCATAAATTTAGAAAGCACAAACATTGTCATAAATAATTCATTTTAATACAAATTTATATAGGTACGACTACATACATATATTAAAACCAGTGAGCGGAGCAGTATAGTCGGACGGGGCCGACCATACGATAACCTACACAACTACCACGGAACTATGACTTTCTCCGGAGGTTTATTCCGAGCCTGGGCAATATTTCGTGATATTTGCATCCTCTTGCTGGATTAGCGGTCAATTGCTCCTCTTACTTACACTGACATATTTTCTGAATATTACTAATATTCAGTACAACCCTTCTAATTTGTTGTACAGATTCCCTTCACCGAGGGATGTGTTGTAATGTTCGGCTTATAATTGTGGCCTATGGATCGACTCGAAAAATACTAAAAATTAAGTTTTCGGTCCACTTCATCTTAAATTTTTTATCAGATCATCAACACAGAAAATTGTCCCTGGGCATAACTGGAAACTTATGGAAAATTTCAAAGCTATCACCGCTATACTTCCACCCTCTATTGTGGTAATGAGTTACTAAGTAATATCTGAACACGTAAGCATCCGTAAATATTGAATTGTAACTCCTATATTCGAGTAGATATATCACTGTCGGGTCAATATCCTTCAGGAGTAAATATATATGCCATAGAATACAAATTTTGTCATTTTTCACCGATCTTTATCAAAACATGCATGCTCATTCTTTGGCCCGATCCCCTACTACATGAAAAATTTCACGATGTTCGGGCCATTATTACGGCCTCTGAAGCGACTAGAAAAAAACGACAAAAATTTCTTATTTGGTCCATTTCATCTCCTAAATATTAACCGGTCTTTACGAAAAACAATAGCGGTCTTCATTGGCCAGAACCCATCCTACATGCAGAATTTCGTGAAAATTGGTCCATAACTGTGGACTGTATCGTGTTTACAAATTATAATGGACAGACGGACGGACACACATGTCTAGATCGACTCAGCTAGTCGAAATATGACGATCGGTATACTTAAAGGTGGGTCTAGGAATAATATTTCGCGGCGTTACAAACTCTTGGGGTTGCACAAAGCTATAATACCCTGACAACATAGTTGTGTAGGGTATAATGACAACATAGTTGTGTAGGGTATAAAAAATACAAAGGCCTTGTACTAAAATATATGGGAGTTTCACCAATTTCAATAGGGCTCGTCCTTGAGCCAAATAAATGAGCTGTGCCAAATTTAATCCTAACCGATTTATAAATGCCACCTGTATTTTTCAATGGGGCTCGTCCTTGAGCCAAATAAATTAGATGTACCAAAGTTAATCCAAATCGATTTATAGATGCGACCTGTATTTTTTTACAATTGGACATCAGCAGACGTACGGGCTCAGAAAGTGATTCTATGCATATTTTCAAAAGGAATCATGGGTCTATTTCGATCTCTTTGTACGGGTATAACAAAAAACTGTGGTACTTCTCTATAACGTAACAGTTGAGACTAAAAGTTGATTTAGGGAGGTTTTTAATAGAAAATCTCTCCTGGGTTGCGTTTTTCGAAATTATAATCAAATCAATATTTTTTGGCTTTTTGCTGTTTTAGTGTATTTCATTATCACTATTTTTCCTTCATAATCTGTTTTTTTTTTTGCATATTCATGCACAACATACCATGTTTGTGAAAGATAGCTGACACAGAAAACCACAACTATTCTCCACTATAATACATGTATGTAATATCCATATCCAAATATATTCTATGTGAATTACATTATCCAATGCAAACTCAGCCAACCGGCTGAAGTGATATTTCACTGCAACAAACATTCTGTAAACAATTCTCAAATTTATGCATTTTCATGTGTGGGCATGTAAAGGTTAACAAAACCTAAACTGCACTTTGTGTCGCATGGCCTTTTCGTATGTCATATGTGTATATTCTATATGGCTTTTTAGGTACTTTGGGAGCACACACAGACACATTCAAACATGTTTGGATCAAATAAAAAACCTTTTGAAATCAACAAACGTGTCAAGGGCAATGAAACAAGAAAACTGTTTCTGATCTGAATATTAGAGATGGTGTGATGTTTGAAAATAGCAAACATCAGTGATTAGGAATTAAAAATGTGTTTATACCATCCACCATAAAATAGATCTAATATGCAATACATCATTCCGTTCGTAATACCTGGAAATATTCGCAGTAGTCCCCATAAATTATATATGTTGAAATCACAATGGGGATATGAACAATTGAAATTTTGCAAATATATAGAAAAAGATATAGCCACATTAAAATATCGATAAACTCATATTTATGGTTTCAGCTACATCTCACAAGAGAATTATATGTAACTAGATATTCTGGATCCTTTCTCTTCTGAGAAAATATTCAATATATGTCCTTCTGGGAAAATGTTCAATATAAGTTAATATGATCTATACTATATCTGTATGCAGAAAAGACACTCATATATACATATATATATATATATATATATATAAGAGTTTGGCATGTAGGTTGGGTTTGGTGGGGAGGCGTGTGATAGAGCGGAGTTTTTGGAAATTCTTACTTAGGTACTAAAAACTGTATTACACGGGAACGGTTAGATATAGAACTCTGAAATTTGGTATGCAGCTTTGCCTACAATGAACGAAGTGGTAACAATTTGTAAACAATTCGGAATTTAGTACTAAAAAGTACTAAAAATTACTAAATATTATATTTAAATGGAATCGGTGGAGATACATATCTGAAATTTGGTATATAGCTTAAGCTATTACAAATATAATGCCGTGCAAATATATTTATTTGGAATTTATACTAAAATGGTTCTAGAAAGTACTAAGACTGTATCACAGCGGAAAGGTTGGAAGCAGAACTCTAAAATTTGGTAAACAGCTTTGTCAATAATAATCCAAAGGGCATGTGTGAAAAAATTTAAATTTAGTACTAAGAGGTACTAAAAACTACTAAATATTATATTTGAATGAAACCAGTAGAGATACGTATCTGAAAATTGATATGTAGCTAATAATGTTGTGCAAAAATATCTTTTGGAAATTAGTACTAAAATGGCACTAAAATGTACTAAAACTATATTACACCGGAACGTTTGGAAGTAGAACTCTGAAATTTTGTATGTATCTTTGATAGTAATGATAGGCGAAGGGGAATGGGTGAACAAATTTTGGAAATTAGTATTTAAGGTACTAAAAAGTACTAAATATTATATTACAATGGAACGGGTACGGGTAGATATCTGAAAAATGGTATTTAACTTAAGCTATTACTAATAGAACGATGGGCAAAAATATTTTTTGGAAATTAGTACTACAATGTCTCTAAAAGTTATGAACCGATAGGAACTTTGTACATAGCTTTTACTATTACCAATAAGTACTAAATTAGTGTAGTGATGAAATTTATTATTAACCCTTTG
The DNA here is from genome assembly GCF_032173495.1 of Musca vetustissima. Lineage (NCBI taxonomy): Eukaryota > Metazoa > Arthropoda > Insecta > Diptera > Muscidae > Musca > Musca vetustissima. The sequence continues at coordinate 39,414 of NW_026883332.1, read as the reverse complement.
TGGCCCACAGACAACAAAATGTTTTGAGAGCTCACATTTAATATGCAGATAGCAGATATATATTTTTTGGATTTCAAGATTATGATTACCTGATTATGGACGACACATATCAAAAGAAAAATCAAAAAATTCAACATTTTGGTAAAGTAATGAGCTTTTCAATATAGAAAAGAGGGTAAATTTGTGTACAGTACCAATTTGTGTATACAGTCCACATTATTTAAATTGCTTCGCATTCACGAATGCTGCCATCAGAATTATTTTTGATTCCTGTAAAAATAAATATAGAGGATAATTTAAAATGATTTTTCTGTGAATTTTGCATTTGGGTTTCTTCTTATTTGACTTTAATTTTTACGAAAGAATGTACTGTATCTCCCGAATGTAAGGAGTAGCGATGTCAAATTTTGTGCATTTTGAACTTCGCTGCCTCTGCTAAAGTTATTAACGTTAAATTTATATAGCGTATAGCTATAATTAATTAGTAAGCAACCTTTATCCATCTGCATTATACATTAATTTTAATTTAAAAATTACGAAAATTCTGGAGTTTTATATGCTCGCATTGACTCTAGAAAAATTTTGTGAAATGTCCATGATGTCAATGAATTTATCGCTGTTTTCTGTAATGGTGGTAATTTTTGTTTTCTCGAAACATAATAACAGATTTTTTTCGCAAAGTGGCAAAAAATAAAAAAATGTGTTGTTCCTTTTGAGAATATGCATAGAATCACTTTCTGAGTCGATTTATGAATGTCCGTCTGTCTGTCCGTCCGTGTATTTTTGTGAGCAAAGTACCGGTCGCATTTATGATCTGATTTTAATGGCAAGATCTCTTATTTGGGCCAATGACGAATCCTATTGAAATTGGAGAAAATCAGTTCATATTTACATATAGCTCCCATATATAATTTCGTCCGATTTTATGTAAATGGTGCCCCAAGTTCCCATTATTGGTCCAATTAAGGCAAATTTTCGCACTGAGTACAGAATTAGGATTTAAACAAAATTTTGCGCAACGTTCTGAAAAAGGATGTATGCGAAGTTGTGTTGAAGTCGATTCAGATTTAGATATAGCTTCAATATATAGTTTTATCTACATGAACCACCATACTGCCAACATTTGTCCGATTGAGACAAAATTTTGCATTGCGCATTGTAGTTACTACAGGTTGACAACCGCGAATTTTTGTTGAAATAGGTTCTGATTGAGATGTAGCTCCCAAATATATTTTAGTCCAATTTTATCTAAATTAAGCACCATACAGCTAATATTTGTCCGATATATATTTTGTTGTATATTTTGCTAGCGTTCTGAAAGAGGTCCAGATTGATGTATGCGATGTTTTGTTGTAACCGATTCAGATTAAGATATAGCTTCCATAGTGTAGAACGTACCATGTAAATGGAGCACCATACTGCCAATGTTTATCCGAATGAGTCGAAACTTTGCATAGGGTATTGAAGTTACTACATGTTGACGTCCGTGAAGTTTTGTTGAAATCGGTTCAGATTTAGATATAGCTCCCTTATATATTTTCCTCTGGTTTTTATAAATGGTTGTTCTATATTCGAGAAATTTAGCAGCGGGTACGGAATTTAGTCTGGAATATTTTTTGTTAAGTTTGAAATCGGTTCAGATTTAAATATAACTGTTGAGGTTCCACCGATTATGTCATCGATAAGTCTATTAATCGGTACCTCAACTATTACATATCGTCATCAAAGAAGAACGACCTCTAAGGAAGAATAAGCAGAAAGCTAAATAACTTTGCCGCTAAAACATTAAGAATTGTCCCTAATTAGCAACACGTAAGTATCGCCTGTATACTTGTTGTGTTGTCTAATATTCATATTTATTTTTGTTCGTCTTTGCGCAACAAATATTTTCCGTTCTAAAGCTACTCTGTAGATTTAGAACCCCTACAAGTCCATACGCCTGTATCGGAACTTGTACAATAACTCACATATAATTTAGTCCCACTTTATGTAAAGTGGTGCACCATAGATTTTGTACACCTTGTACGATACTTTGTTGTTGAAATCGGTTCAGTTGCACATATAGCTTCCACATATATTTTTGTCCAATTTAAGCATGGTTCAAATGGAAGAGCCTATGTTTGTTCGCTTTATATGAAATATTGCATAGCGTAGTAGATTGAAATCGTTTCAGATTTAGTTTGGCCGGTGAAATTTTACTGTGATTTACTGTGAAAAAAATTCATTTTCAGGTATGATTATGTTCGATGATATAACACCGCATCCACGCGGAATCTTAGAGAATAACAAAATTTGTACGAAAAATTGTGGGCAATGTACTGATCAATTTAGCACACAAAACCCTTTTTGGCCCAATGCATTATAGGTCAAACAGATCATTTTACTGGGTAAAAGTCGAACTTCACACATTGTCTTATCACTTCCTTTGAGTTAGAATCGAGTGAGGAACACTTCAAAACAAACAACCTGTGAGGAAAGTAGTAAAGTCGGACTGGGCCGACTATATGATACCCTTCACCACTTTGGGTATATTTTACATATGTATCCTAACAGATGACACGTTTTGTTATAAATCTATATCTGAACTGATTTCAGGGAAACTTTCCAGAGACTAATTTATATAGCATTAGTACGATGTGTCAATCGGCTTAGCTATGGAAGTTTTCACGAAGCTTAGCAACATCTTTCTAGACTTAATTCAGTACCCTATACCCAAATTCGTGAAAATCGGAAGATATATAGGGTCTTTGGTGCACCAATTACCTTAAATCGGATTAAAATACATATGGGAGCTATATCTAAATCTGAACCAATTTTCACGAAACTTGGGAGACATCATTTTCATCCGATTTAAGGCAATTTATACACCAATTACCTTAAATCGGATGAAAATACATATGGGAGCTATATCTAAATCTGAACCAATTTTCACGAAACTTGGGAGACATCATTTTATACTTAATTTAGTACGCTGTGCCAAATTTCGTGCAAATCGAAAGATATATAGGGACTTTGGTACACAATTAACCTTAAATCGGACGAAGATATATATGGGAGATATATCTAAATCTGAACCGATTTTCACGAAACTTGGCAAACATTCTTCTAGACCTTATTCATTACGCTGTGCCAAATTTCGTGCAAGTCAAAAGATTTCCAATGACTTTAGTGGACTATTTACCTAAAATCGGGCGAAGCTATATCTAAATCTGAACCGATTTTCTCAAAACTTTTCACACATCATTCTAGACTTAATACAGTACACTATGACAAAATTCGTGCAAAACAAAAGATTTCCAGGGACTTTAGTGGACTAAAGTTCCTTCGCCCTGAAATCGGGCGAAGCTATATATGGGAGCTATATCTTAATCTGAACCGATTTTCACGAAACTTTGCACACGTACTAATTAAGTCATTCTAGACTTAATTTAGTACGTTGTGCCAAATTTCATGAAAATCGAAAGATATATAGGGACTTTGGTACACAATTAACCTTAAATCGGACGAAGATATATATGGGAGCTATATCCAAATCCGAACCCATTTTCACGAAACTTGGCAAACATACTTCTAAACCTTATTCATTACGTTCTGCCAAATTTCATGCAAATAAAAAGATTTCCATGGACTTTAGTGGATTATGTATCTAAAATCGGGAAAGCAATTTCAATAGGGTTCGTCCTTGGGCCAAATAAATAAATGTGCTGTGCCAAATTTCATCCAATTCGGATCATAAATGCGACCTGTACGTTGTTTACAATTTAACATGGACAGACAGACGGACGGACGGACATGCATAAATTGACTTAGAAAGTGATTCTATGCATATTCTCAAAAGGAACAATGGGTCTATCTCGATTATTTTTGCCTGTTACAAACATATGCACAAAGACATAATACCCTGTACCACAGTGTGGTGAAGAGTATAAAAACCAGTAAGGAAAGTAGTAAAGTCGGACTGGGCCGACTATATAATACCCTTCACCACATGGCGAAAATTTATGGAAATCGATTTATAGCAAAATTGATACACGCTATTCGGTACGCCGCGTTGTTAAAAATATAATCTATATGTGGGAGCTATATCTAAATCTGAACCGATTTTCACGAAAATTAACACACATCTCTCTAGACTTAATTAAGTACGCTATGCCAAATTGTGTGCAAATTGAAGGATATATATAGGGACCTTGGTGCACCATTTACATGCAAAATTTCGTGCACATCGAAGGATACAAAGGGACTTTGGTGCACTATTTACCGAAAATCGGACGAAAATATATATGGGAACTATATCTAAATCTGAATCGATATCCACGTTAATTCATAACGCTGCGCCAAATTTCGTGCAAATCGAAAGATATAAAGGAACTTTGGTGCACTATTTACCTAAAATCGGACGAAAATATATATGAGTGCTATATTTAAATCCCAACCGATTTTCTTGAAATTTAACATACATCGTTCTAGACTTAATTCAGCACGCTATGCGAAATTTCGTGCAAATGGAAGAATACAAAGGGACTTTGGTGCACTATTTACCGAAAATCGGACGAAAATATATATGGGAGCTATATCCAAATCTGAACCGATTTTTACGAAACTTTGCACACATCATTCTAGACCTAATTCATAACGCTGCGCCAAATTTCGTGCAAATTCAAAGATATATAGGGACTTTGGTATACCATTTACCTTAAATCGGACGAAAATATTTATGGGGGCTATACCTAAATCTGAACCGATTTTTCCCAATTTCAATAGGGTTCGTCCTTGGGCCAAATAAGTGACTTGTGCCAAATTTCATACAAATTGGATCATAAATGCGACCTGTACTTTGTTTACAATTTAACATCTACAGACGGACGGACGGACATGCATAAATCGACTCAGAAAGTGATTCTTTGCATATTCTCAAAAGGAACCATGTGTCTATCTAAATTAGAATTGAACAAGTGAAAATGTCGATATGTTCGGTCGGTAGAACTTTTTATATCCTACACAATCAACAAGTTTTGTTTTTTTTTTTTTTTTAATATACTCAATTTGCAATAATTTGCACGTTAGGTCCAGTGAACAGTTTGTGATACGTAAATAAAATCTCTTAATTACCAAAAATGTCTACAAATTTCGAAAGCACAAACAATGTCATAAATATGCCATTTTAATGCATAGACTTATATGTACGAGTGCATACATATATAAAAAATATTTTATGACCTTATTTTTCGTTTCTATGGTCTGCTATATGACTGAATATAAAGCAATAAAACTACCGGGAAACCAAAATATTTATTTCACATATTTTATATCTACCCCGAAGCTAAATTGTCCAATCAATTTTGACTGCACATGCGAACATTTATACCACTGCCGTTTTTATACAGGTTTTGATACAAAATATTTGGCAATTTAAAATCTTGCTATTAGAAAAAAATAACGATAGTAACAGATGAGACTAAAACTCGATATTGGGAGAGTTTTATACTCTTGACCTGTAAAGGGTATTATGTATTTGTGAATATGATTGTAACAGGCAAAAGGAAACTAGATATACACATGCTTCCTTTTGAGAATATGCATAGAAGCTCCCATATATATTTTGTCCGATTTTATGTAATGGTATACAAAAGTCCCTATATATCTTTCGATTTGCACGAAATTTGGCACAGGGTACTGAATTTAGTTTAGGATGATGTGTGTTGCGTTTCGTAAAAATCGTTTCAGATAACTACCTTATATATTTTTGTCCGATTTTATGTAAAGAGTACACCAATTCCCTATATATCTTTTGATTTGCACGAAATTTGGCATGGTGTTAGGTTAGGGATGTACGGTTGTTGTAACAACCGTCCACTCGGAAACTATGTCCATTGTGATCATCCTTTATGTATAGGTGTACCTATAAAGAAAAGAAAAAAGATAGTAGAAGAATAGTGAGGAAAATAGTGAGAAGACAGGGGCGGAAGAGAGATTATTTTAGCCAAGTCAATTTTTTAACAAAGCCTAGAATTTGGTTAGGGTCTATTTTGGAGAAGAAGACTTGATTATCAATTCCATAACATCCAAACTGTTTGTCTTCTGCTGATCAGCGATGGACATTTTCAGAGGATGTGCTCAATTGTTTCCTGTTCTTCTTCGTCCTCACATATACGACAGTAATCCTCTCCACTGGAGTCCCACTTAGAAGTGAGAGATCTAACTTTGCAGTGGCCAGTAATAATCCCCACAACGATTTTGATCTCCCTCTTGCTATGTTCCAGCAGCGAAGACGTTCTTTTACGAGAGAATTCTGGCCAGATAGATTTAGAGATTCTGCAAGCAGGTTCTCTTAGCCATCTGTTACCGACTACCTCGCAATGGAACGCACGGATTCTACCAATGAAATAGCTAATGGGGGGTTTCACAGATCTCTCAATCAGAAGACTGGACGACTGTGACCCCCCTCGAGCAAGCTCGTCGGCTATCTCATTCCCTTCAATGTCGTTATGTCCTGGAACCCAGCATAGCCCAACTATCTGTCGTATATCATTCAGAGCGGTCTTACAATCATGAACTGCTTTCGAGTTTATAGTATGCGACTTCACCGCTTTCAAGGCCGCCTGACTATCTACGTAAATAGTCACCGGTCCCGTAATGTCGGCATTAAGTGCTTTTACTATCTCGGCCGCTTTCGTGATTGCGAGAATCTCTGCTTGAAAAACGCTACAGTCATTGTTGAGTTTATATGAGTTCTGTATACCTAACTCCCTACAGTAGACGCCTGCGCCAGTGCCTTCCTCCATCTTGGACCCGTCTGTGAAGATTGACAGACCTGGTAGAGTTAGGGAGCCACTAGTCCAGGATTCCCTACTAGGAAATTCAACTTTGATGTCATTAAAGTCCCTGTGGGGGGAATATAATCACTGATGTGACTATCCCCCCTAAAGAGGTCATAACCTGACGTTATGTTTAGGATACTGGCATGGCCATAGTTCAGCGATTTCAAGGCATCTGTTTCCCGGAGTCTAAGGGCACACCTGGCCGCCTGGAATTTGATCAGAATATCCAATGGCTGGAGATTCATGATTGCATTCAAGGCTGCCTGTGGTGTACTTCTTAATGCTTCGGTGATCAGAATTGAAGCCGATCGCTGTACTAAGCTCAGTTTTGTCAGCAGTTTCTTTTTATTCACCCCCTGCCACCAGACAAGACAACCATAAGTAAGTATGGGTAAGACAATCGTCGTATACAGCCAGTGTATAATTCCGTGTCTCAATCCCCAACTCTTGCCTATGGAATTCATGCATGAATAGAGTGCCAGCAATCCCTTCTTGAAGCGTTCCTCAACATTCCTATTCCACAGTAACTTGCGGTCTAGGATAGTGCCAAGATATTTAGCTTCATCAGAAAGGGTTAAAGTCACCCCTCCAAGTGATGGCAGACGGAAACTAGGAATTTTGTGCTTCTTAGTGAAGAGCACCAGTTCGGTTTTAGTAGGGTTTACACCAAGACCTTTAGTGTAAGCCCAATTAGACAGGGTTGAAAGGGCACCCACCAGGATGTCTGATATTTTCGTTATAAACTTACCCCCAACCAACAAGGCGTACTCAATTAAGTCTTGAATGATGTGTATTAAACTTCGTGAAAAGCGGTTCGGATTTAGATATTGTTCACATATATATGTTCGCCCGATTTTTAGCAAATTGTACACCAAAGAATTAAAGGTTGCACTGAATAATGAACTGATGATTGTGCTTGAACTGGAGATTATATCTTCAACATACACAGAGCATATATGTGAAGTAGTCGACTTTCATGTTAATGGTCCTTCAAAAATGCGAGGTCTTTTAGGATACATCTCTTGAATATAGCCAAAATGGTAAAGGGTATCATATAGTCGGCCCAGTCCTAATTTACTACTTTACTTACTGGTTTATAGTTAAGCTTTCCTGGGTTGCATTTTTCGAAATTGAAATCAACAATTTTTGGCTTTTTGCTACTTTAATGCATTTTGTTATCACTCTTCTTCCTTTCTACTCTATTGTTTGCTTATAGGACATTTAAATTTGTTGTTGTATACTCATGCCCAACATACAATGATTGTGATAGCTGACATAGAAAAAAAATTTTTCTCCACTATAATACATGTATGTAATATCCATATCCGTATACCAAACATGTTCTAACTGAATTTAATTATCCAATGCGAACTCAGCCAACCGGTTGAAGTGATATTTCAATGCAACGAACATTCTGTAAACAATTCGTAAATTTATGCATTTGCATGTGGGGGCGTGTAAAGCTTGACAAACTAATACTACACATTGTGTTGCTTGGCCTCTTTGTATACCATATGCTTACACTCTTTTTATGTAATTATGGCCTTTTAGGTATTATGGTAGTGCACAAGACTCACTCACACATATTTAGCGCAAACAAGAAAATCTTTTGAAATGAACGAATGTGGCAAGGACAATGAAACCAGAAGTCTGCTCGTAACATAAGGACCAAAGATATTGTGATCACATACAAATTGTCAAACGTTAATTACTATAAATTGATTCTTGTGTGTACGTTTGCTATGCTTGGTTGAAATCGATACACGTATTAATATACCTTGCAATTTGAAAGGTATCTGACATATGGACATATGGTTTTCTATTTGCATCCTAACAAAATTGCTAAAAATGTATGCAACACTCACATTGTTAATATTTTCCTCCACTTTATAATTCTTTACTTTTATATACTTGTCAAGCATGCAAATTATTTCTGGATTATGAATGGATTTCCAAAAAGATATGATAAGGAAGTGAAATAGAAACTACATCCTGTTAGCGTGTTCGCTGATGCCGGAAATCCATTAAGATGTTAAAGATTTTCTAGCGCATCTGTAAGAGTTCCCTGAGATTGTAAGTATCGTTGGAAAGGATGAGATAAACAAAATATTTGCAAGTAGTATCACTTTGGGAAGGAAAGTAATAGGCGAAACAAATTTGTTGTGAACATATTACTAAGACATTTCTTTTCAAAATATGTTTAAGTATTCTTATAGTTTATTAAAAAATTATAATTAAATCTATTTTAGACTCTAAAACTAATTTCAAATTTCACAGAACACTTTAAATTGTTTGGGAAACGATGTTGCTTTCCAATATTTTGCTCCAGTCTTTAGCTTGTTTTGTTGCGTTTTTATATGCTACGTTGCATTGCATTCCCGTTAAACTTTTAACAAAGCCCTAATCTGTAGCAGAGCATTGTAATGAAATACTACTGTAAACATTTTGTGACACAACCGATATACATGTTGTCATGTTGCCACAGCTTATAGTCAAAAATTAACAATTGACAGTTGTTGTGATGTACGTTCTTTACGGTATAAACTCCGAAATATTCGTAGCTTTTTTTCAATTGCATTAACTATAATTAAACGGGTTCTACGATGTAGAATGGTCGCTCTAAAAACGTAATTTGTTTATAGCAAATATAAAGGTAAATTGGCATAGGCTTCACAAAACTCTTCCAATTCTTAATAGGGCGAAAACTCTAGTCAAGTATATTAAGAACCCAAAAAGACAAATTTGCCACAGGTCAAGTTTTTGAGTTATTACAGATTATTTATTTTTTTTTTTGTAATTCTAAAGTTCACAAAAAAAAAAACTTAAATATTTTTTCTACATTCAGATAGAGATGACTGAGATGACATGTCTTCAGTCAAATCGTAGGGGTAATACTTTTGTAACACATTCCCTTCTTCTAGCTTAAATCCTTTTGATTCTTGTTCCTCCTTGTTATGTTGAACCGCAAGCTAAATACCAAATATTCTGCAAAAAATGTCGCTTACAAGATTTAAGATAGGATACTGATGTTTTCATCGTAATTTTTAACTTTTAACCGATCCATGCTCAGAACACCTCATATTTATGTACAACTAGCGGACCCGGCAAACGTTGTCTTGCCTAGCAATATTATTGGTGTATAATTTTCGGCATTTTAGGTTTGTTTTGTATATCTTCCACCATAAGACGGAGTGTATAGATTTTTGTTATACCTTGGTATTTGTCAAAGCACACATAAAGTAACAATATGAGAGAGTTTTGTTGCTCCCTCCACGGTTTAAGATTGAACTTTGCTCATACATTTCTATTGCTCATAATGTTCAATTTTTGGTTCAATTTTAGAATAGCCCCCATATAACGATACCCCCAATATTCAAAGGAATTGCTTCTAATTTAATATTAGGGATACTTATTGAGCAGAAAATGTCCCTAATTAAAATTTTCAATGTTGATTTAAATATACATATAGCCCCCATATAACGGTATCCCTTAATATTCGATATTTGGTGTAGTTTCATATTCGCCAAGTTTTGATAAAGCTCCTATATACAGGTCCCGCACCATTTTCGGTATTGTAAAGACTTTGACCGAATATTCTCATGGAATTGACATAATGTATGAAAAGGGCGCCATACATATTTTCCGTTTCATTTTCGGTACGTTGAAGTTCTTACCCCCGTTTTCCAATGTTCGTATGGAACTATTATTATTAAAATAACCTAGGGCATGTATCTTAGAATCAGAATTCTATTTCGAATGTCTTCTCATTTTCATCCTTGCATTTGTCGCAAAATGTACGTGTACTTTATGGAGAACGTGTACACATAATGATCGCGTATACATTCAATGATATACCTCTCAATTACTTTTTTGCATTCGATACAATTTTCAATAATTGACAAATGATGACTTAAAGGAATAATACTCGAGCTCGATACTAAATTCGTGGAAATCCAAATATGCTTCATAATATTTTGTGCAAATATGCTTCATTTTATTTTCACGGTTTTCAATTTGTTTCATGCATGCTGTTGATGAGTTTGATATGCACGAACTCGTTGCATTCTTAGCCTATTACTTCATTGTGACTCACTAAAAAGCCCAATTTTGCAATACGAATATTTTCTTGATCTGTCTCTCTCTGATCATCAGTGCGGTTTCTCTTCGCATATTTGAATGACAGTGACGACCTAAGTCAGGTCGTCCTCTCCTCGGCTTCTTAAAGTAATTAAAGTGACGAAATTTCGCCCTTACTGAAAAATAAAGTGTAACTATCACAAAGTCACTATCTCAAAAAATAACTGTCACTCAAAAAGTTAGAAGTATGCACTTATAGAATATCGTAACTAAAACCTTTAAGCCATAAATATCCGTGTTCTGAAGTGCTACCAAATGATTGAAATATTAGTTGGTTGTCGAATATTGTGGTTGCTTTCAGATACTTAAAATTTAACAAACTTAAAAAAATAATTTGACACAAAATGCAAATTGTCTCTATGACTCTACATTTTATTTAGAAAACATTTGTATGGGAAATATAAAAGCCAGTTTTTAGAGGTTTCGCGGTATTTATTCGCTATTTTCTCACCTTTTAAACTTTTCCTGGATCTCCACGAAAATTTCAAGACCAATATCAGATAAATCCGTTCAGGCGTTCTCGAGTTTTAGCGAGACTAACGAACAGCAATTCATTTTTATACCCTTCACCACACTGTGGTACAGGGTATTATGTCTTTTTGCATATGTTTGTAACAGACAAAAGGAAACGAGATAGACACATGGTTCCTTTTGAGAATATGCATAGAATCACTTTCTGAGTCGATTTATGCATGTCCGTCCGTCCGTCTGTCTGTCCATGTCAAATTGTAAACAAAGTACAGGTCGCATTTATGATCCGAATTGAATGAAATTTGGCATAGGTCACTTATTCGGCCCAAGGAGAACCCTATTGAAATTGGGAAAAATCGGTTCAGATTTAGATATAGCTCCCATATATATATTTCACCGATTTAATGTAAACGGTCCCTATATATCTTTCGATTTGCACGAAATTTGGTACAGCCTAATCATTTAAGTCTAGAATGATGTCTGCCAAGTTTCGAGAAAATCGGTCCAGGTTTAGATATACCTCCCAAATATATTTTCGTCCGTTTTTATGTAAATGGTGCCCCAAAGTCCCTATATATCTTACGATCTGCACGAAATTTGGCGTAACGTACTGAATTGAGCCTAGAATGATGTCTGCCAAGTTTCGTAAAGATCGGTCAAGATTTAGATATACCTCCCATATATAGTTTCGTCCGATTTCATGTAAATGGTGCACCAAAGTCCCTATATATCCTTCGATTTGCACGAAATTTGGTATATCGTGCTGAATTGAGCCTAGAATTATAGCATAACGTGCTGAATTGAGCCTAGAATGAAAATCGGCCCAGATTTAGTTATAGCTCCCATATATAGTTTCGTCCGATTTTATGTAAATGGTGCACCAAAGTCGCTATATATCTTTCGATTTACACGAAATTTGACATAACGTACTGAATTGAGCCTAGAGTGATGTCTGCCAAGTTTCGTGAAAATCGGTCCAGATTTAAATATAGCTCCCATATATAGTTTCGTTCGATTGCATGTAGATGGTGCACCAAAGTCCACAGATATCTTGCGATTTGCACGAAATTTGGCATAACGTACTGAATTGAGCCTAGAATGGTGTCTGCCAAGTTTCGTGAAGATCGGTCAAGATTTAGATATACCTCCCATATATAGTTTCGTCCGATTTCATGTAAATGGTGCACCAAACTCCCTATATATCCTTCGATTTGCACGAAATTTGGCATAACGTACTGAATTGAGCCTAGAGTGATGTCTGCCAAGTTTCGAGAAAATCGGTCCAGATTTAGATTTAGCTCCCATATATAGTTTCGTCCGATTTCATATAAATGATGCACCAAAGTCGCTATATATCTTTCGATTTGCACGAAATTTGGCATAACGTACTGAATTGAGCCTAGAGTGATGTCTGCCTTGTTTCGTGAAAATCGGTCCAGATTTTATTATAAATTGATTTTAAGTAATTGTCGCACCAAGGAACCAATAGGATGATAGGAAAGGTTCTAAATTTACTCTTCATATTAGTCAGATTGACATCAAATTTTGCACAACATACAAAATTGAGCATAGAATTACGTAGTTACGTTTTCTAGAAGTACAGATATAGCCCAACGGATGACCTATTTATATTTGTTTGAAGTCGATTTACATTCTTTATGTATAAATCTAGATAGATTCACATTTAGATAAATATCACATATTTTATTTCATCCAATTTCATTATAATAGACCTGTTACCCATTGTGGTGAAGGGTATCATATAGTCGGCCCCGTCCGACTTTACTACTTTCCTTACTGGTTATATATATAGAAGATAGAAGATAATTACTTTCTAATAAAATATACATTGTAAAAATTGTCTGATTCGTTTGAAGTATTTATCCTGAGCGCGTTATTTACATGTAATTTCCCTAAAAACCATAATGGTCGTTACAAGTATAAGTCCCCATTGACCGATTACCACATTTAATGGCATTCACAATCAAACACCCACATATAAATTAAATCCTTATAGATTTATTTTTGTTCCTTCCCTTATTCCATGCAGTTTGTTGTTTTATTTTTCTTTATTATGAACATGTACCTCAACTCAGTGTGTTGTTTTGTATATTTGTGTGTGTGTGATTATTATGACAGCATCACATAATGATGATTAAAGGAGGGATGGTGTCAAAATACATGTCCTGGCATCGCATACAGAGAAGAAATGGGGAAAGGAGGAAATGTTTATGGTTTGTTTTACAGAAAAAATAAATATTTTATGATATCTTCCATGGTTATTGTTTAATAGTTATTTTTTAAATGTCTATGTGTACATACGTACATATTTTTTGCCTATAGGGGAAATTTTGGAAAACGGAAATTTAATGAAAACATAGTGTATATATATAAAAATATTTATATATTTTTATATATGCGAATATGGCTCCATATGTCACAAATTGAAATCGAAGTTATGCATTTTTAATTGAATTAAAATTAAATTTAAAATTACGTTTTTTTTGGCGAATATGGCTCGATATGGTCAGGAGTTCGAAATTTGTTATTAGCATAATTTTGTTCAGCCATTAAATAAATATTTTCAGTGGATAATGTGATGACAATATAACCCAGACAATAGACAATGAGTCCATTTTTTGCAATAAAATAAAACTGTAGGCCTTCGCTATTTTAAATCAATATTGGCGCAACTTTCAGCGTAGCTACCATGTAGCTGTACCATCAATGTTCGATATTTTGCAGATTTAAGGGACGTTAGTCAACCGAAATGGTAGGGACCTTTATACTGAAATTATCACAACCACAGCGTAGGTGAATTACATACACTCAGGTTACAATACTAGGAACATCGAACAACAGAAAATCGACTGCTTTCTGCAATAATTTCCAAGAACCTGGAATGACAAATTACAATCACTTTGGTGGGAGATAGATGCTAAAACTTCCTAAAAACGAAAACGACTCGGGCACTTTTTATGGCGACTATGCCAAAATATTTACTCATATAGACAATTTTCTACTGAAATGTTGTTCGTCATCCAAGAGCAATGAACAAATTCCGCAGTGAAAATTTACCGCCATCTCTGTTTGAAAAATGCGATAAAAATATTTAAAATAAATACCAAAACCAGTAAGGAAAGTAGTAAAGTCGGACGGGACGAGACCGACCATATGATACTCTTCACCATAGGACTATTATCATGAAATTGTATGAAAAAAAAAATATGTGATATTTATTTAAATGTGAAACGACCTAGATCTATCCATAAAGTATGTAAATCGACTTCAAACAAATATAAATAGGTCATCCGTAGAGATATGTCTGTACTTCTAGAAAACGCAACTATATAATTTTATGCTTAATTTTGTACGATGTGCAAACTTTGATGTCAATCTGTCTAACATGAGGAGTTTGATGCCCAATTTACTTGAAATCGGGCGAAAATATATATGGTGCGTCAATTACTTAAAATCTATCTATAATAAAAGGGGCTATATCTATCTAAATCTGGACCGATTTTCACGAAACTTGGCAGACATCATTCTAGACCTAAATGATTAGGCTGTACCAAATTTCGTGCAAATCGAAAGATATATAGGGACTTTGGGCACCATTTACATGAAATCGGACGAAACTATATATGGGAGATATATCTAAATCAGGACCGATTTTCATGAAACTTGGCAGACATCATTCTTGGTTCAATTATGTACGTTATGCCAAATTTCGTGCAAATCGAAGGATATATAGGGACTTTGGTGCACCATTTACATGAAATCGGACGAAACTATATGTGGGAGCTATATTTAAATCTGGACCGATTTTCTCGAAACTTGGCAGACATCACTCTAGGCTTAATTCAGTACGTTATGTCAAAATTCGTGTAAATCGAAAGATATATGGGGACTTTGGGGCACCATTTACATGAAATCGGACGAAACTATATATGGGAGCTATATCTAAATCTGGACCGATTTTCTCGAAACTTGGCAGACATCACTCTAGGCTTAATTCAGTACGTTATGCCAAATTTCGTGCAAATCGAAAGATTTATAACGACTTTGGTGCACCATTTACATGAAATCGGACGAAACTATATATGGGAGCTATATCTAAATCTGGACCGATTTTCTCGAAACTTGGCAGACATCATTCTAGACTCAATTCAGTACGTTATGCCACATTTCGTGCAAATCGAAGGATATATAGGGACTTTGGTGCACCATTTACATGAAATCGGACGAAACTATATATGGGAGCTATATATAAATCTGGACCGATTTTCTCGAAACTTGGCAGACATCACTCTAGGCTTAATTCAGAACGTTATGCCAAATTTCGTGCACATCAAAAGATATATAGGTACTTTGGGGCACCATTTACATGAAATCGGACGAAACTATATATGGGAGCTATATCTAAATCTGGACCGATTTTTACGAAACTTGGCAGACATCATTCTAGACTTAAATGATTAGGCTGTACCAAATTTCGTGCAAATCGAAAGATATATAGGGACCGTTTACATTAAATCGGTGAAATATATATATGGGAGCTATATCTAAATCTGAACCGATTTTTCCCAATTTCAATAGGGTTCGTCCGTGGGCCGAATAAGTGACCTATGTCAAATTTCAACCAATTCGGATCATAAATGCTACCTGTACTTTGTTTACAATTTGACATGGACAGACAGACGGACGGACGGACATGCATAAATCGACTTAGAAAGTGATTCTATTATTCTCAAAAGGAACCATGGGTCTATCTCGATTATTTTTGCCTGTTACAAACATATGCACAAAGACATAATACCCTGTACCACAGTGTGGTGAAGGGTATAATAGGACGTGATATTTATATGGATTGATCAAAATATATACATATGTATATGTATATATACATATTGTCTGCGCCAAAAATCGTGTTATACACAGAACAGCCCTGCAAATGATTAATGCGTGTGTGTGACCGTTTTCGTACTTCTAAAAATATTATCATACAAATGAACCAAATTCTGACCGAATTCCGCCCTGTAGTTGTCAAAAATCGTTGATATTCGTTCAACCTTCCAGCAGCTCTAAATTTTCCTTTAACAAATTTCATTTTTTATTCAAAATACCTTTATATCGATCATATTTCATATTTTTATATCGTTCATATTTCATATATGTTTAAATTAATATTATCCTGTACAATATAACATTGGTAGGTCGTGGGAAAAACTACCGCCCAACAATTATAAGGTTTGTTTAAACACTTAATATTCATAACAGCTATTCTCTTTGGCTTGTACTTGAAGTTGCCACATTACACGACAGACACAAACAAAAGAAAACACATTATGTCTGACTGGCACCAACCCATAAACCTCCTAGGCCAGCAACTTGCTGCAGGCGTACATATTTCATATTTTGATTTCCGAGAAATGTATTTGCTACACAGGATCTTTAGAATCGTGGATGGTACTCAAGTGTAGATTTTAGTGTCCTCTTGTATTACAATAGTCACTTTCTAAACAAAGAAGAAAAAAATAGAATAACGACAAAAGACAAATGTACATACATAAATATTTGGAGACGAAAACATCGGTAGCAAAAAGTACAAATAAACTGTATATATGTATATTTTGTACTTGAGATATGTATACGAAATCTGTGGAAACGCCCAAATACAATTATTGTACGTATACATGATATCAATAATGAACAAAGATTTTAAAACGGAACAAATATCAATAGTGATAGGTTAAAAGTTAAGAAATCATATGAAATACATTAAGGGAGATAAAATCTTCTCAATGTCAAGGCAATTTCCAATAGCACATCCTCAAGGAAAAAATTAAAGGTCCTAGCCGCATTTCTCATCCGTATTATAATTATCCAATTTTCCAAGCTACCGATCTGAAATTCTCTTATATAACTCTTTTGTATATATCTAGCCAAAGTTATTTAGGCTGCTAGAGAACAAGATTACCATATGAAAAACCAATGAGCGGAGCAGTATAGTCGGACGTGGCCGACCATATGATAAGCTACACAACTTCCACCAAAGTCTAGCTTTCTGTGGTTCTATATTCTGATCTTGGGCAATATTTCTCGATATTTGCACCCTCTTGACCGATTAGAGGTCAACAAATATTACTAATATTCAGTACAGATTCCCTTTCCCGTGGGTGGTGTTGTGATGTTCGGCATACAATTGTGGCTTATAGATCGATCAATTTAAAGGACAACCAATCTTCTACAATATCCTGTAGATATAGAAATTTCGCATACATCAGTCGGGACCTAATTCAGTACTCTGTGCAAAATTTTGATTCAATCGGACGAATATTGGGGGTTTGGTGCACAATTTACTTTAAATCGGACGACACTATATATGGGAGCTATATCTAAATCTGAACCGATTTCAACGAAACTTCGCATCCATCAATGACCTAATTTAGTACGCTGTGCAATCGGATAAATATTGGCAGTATGGTGCTCTATTTACGAAACTACATTTCGACGCCTCCGAACCATAGAATGCTAAGTCTGAAAAGTGAGTTTTTCAGAAGAAGCTTTCAAAGTATGGAAGTTTCTTTAATCGTACGTGCCATGCTAAGTACATTTTTGCTTATAACTTTGGTTTGGATTGGCCGATGATTACCAAATTTTCAGTGAATTTAAATTAAGGACCGTAGTATCTAAAAACGTAAAGAGCTTTAAAACATGCTAAGTCGACTTAGCATACTATGGTTCGGAGGCGTCGATATGTCAGCTATATCGAAATCTGAACCGATTCTAACAAAATTTCGCATCCACCAGTCGCTGTGCAAAATTTTGCTTCAGTCGTACCAATTTCGGAAGTTTGGTGAACTATTTACATTAAATCGGACGGTACTATATATGGGAGCTATATCTAAATCTAACCCGATTTCAACAAAACTTCGCATTCATATTTAGATATAAATCTGAACCGATTCCAACAAAATTTCTCATACATTAGTCGGGACCGAATTCAGTCCTCTGTGCAAAATGTTGCTTTAGTCGGACCACTATTGGGAGTTTGGTGCACTATTTACATTAAATCGGACGAAACTATAAATCAGAGCTATATCTAAATCTTAACCGATTTCAATAAACCTTGGCATATAACTATCTAGACCTAATTCAATACTCCGTGCAAAATTTGGTCTCAATCGGACCACAATTGGGAGTTTGAGCCATCAATAAGTTAAAATGGGACGAAAATATATATGGAAACTATATCTAAATCTGAACCGATTTTCTTCAATAGGGTTCGTCCTTGGGCCAATGCGACCTGTACTTTGTTAACAAAATTACATGGACGCACCGACGGACATGCATAAATCGACTCAGAAGGTGATTCTATGCATATTAACAAAAGGAGCCATGGGTCTATCTCGATTATTTTAGACTGTTGCAAACATATGCACAACGACACAATACCCTGTACCACTGTGTGGTGAAGGGTATAAAAAGTTTTTGGTCCATTTCATCCCCTAAATATTAACCGATCTTTACCAAAAATAACGGTCTTCATTGGGTAGAACCTATCCTACATGGAAAATTTCGTGAAGATTGGTCCATTGGTCCGGTAATACAAAATGAAAAAAAATCGCAGTTGTAAACATAAATTTACTGTGAAAAAAATTCAGTTAGGGGGGGCCGGCCCCCGCCCCCCCCCTCTTCATACGTCCCTGTTATCTACCATATAATCTTTAGGTTTTTTCAGGGTTTCCGCCGCATTTTCCAAACATAGGGGTTCTAATTTGCATTCCAGGTTCATGGTAAAGAAAATATTTCTCACCAGAAAATTTTCAATAACTATCAAACGTTTGTAAACCTTAGCCTTTGAACTTTTTCTGTGCAATATTTGTGGTCTCCGTTCAACATCGTCTTATTTCTTTTCTCCTCATGTCACATTTTCTTCCAAAAATAACGCAGTAAAATATGAAATTTAAATATCTGCTTGTATTACGAATAAATGTTTTCGTTTTATTTTAATGACAAGTTTTTAAGCTCCCGTGGTGTGAAAGCTTTGTTTGTCTTAGGGATTTGCAGCGATGGCCATTTACTTTCGCTTTTGTTGTTTTGTTATTATACACATTGTTACTATAACTAGGGTTTATAGTAACAATGTGTATAATAACAATACATTGTTACTATAAACCCTAGAACAAAAAAGTTTTCTTGTTTACATGGAAAATGGTATAATGTAAATAATGACATTCAAAAGGGAACAAAAATACAATATGCCAATTTAGAAAATGTGTCAATTTTTAGTACCAATAGAAATAAAAAAACAAACAAACCACGAAAGCATAGTTAATGTGACAGCATGTCATTTACATACATATGTTTTGTAGAGTTTAGTTGTTATCACTTAAAATTGAAATAAATTTCGTGAAATACGAAATGGGAATTTAGATCCATAAACATATATGAATTTATACGGAAGTGTTTTGGGTTCTAATAAAAACAAGTAAGGTTTTTTACACATCCACCATGAGGATATGTATAAACATGAATATTTGAAAGGTTTTGTGAAGAAATTTAAAAATATAAGGTCTAACATCATAATAAGAAAAAATTCGAACTAACAAATTGGCCTCTAACAGGCTTAAAATTTTTTCCAGTTATATTTTAAAAAAAATTCTTAAAAATAATAAATAAAAGGTTTTTTATCAATAAAAACGAAAAATATGACAACCGTTTTTGGAAATATCCTAATATCATCATAATTGAATGATATTAAAAATATAAATAATTCATCTAAGTAGGGGAGACTGGGGCACCTTCGGCACTTTTTTTTTAGAGCTCTATATCTCAGTACTTATTCAACATATATAACAACTTTATGGCTGATTATTGTCCTCTGACACTTAATTATAAAAAATAGTACCAAAAAGATATAAAAAATAGTATTAGTTAATAAATTTTACAGTTTTGTAAAAAAAGTCAAATTCGCCGAATGTGCCCCAACCCGGGGTAGCTTCGGCATTTGATGGGGCACATTCGGCACCATAGTCATAGTCGGGTAATTGTCATCGCTATTAGACTGGTTGAAATTCCGATCCTCTAAAGACTCTATTTGGTTTTAATACGCCACACAATGTTTGAATTATAGCGCTTTATTTTCTAGCGGCGGACGTTTACATCTCAAGGTCGCACACACACCATCAGAAATAGGGGTTTTCTATCGCATTTTCGTCAATACAAGCACGTTTGATCTTACATATGCAATTTCGAGCCATATTAAAGGATTAGTTTTAAAGACAAACTCAAAAATATTTTAAGGAAATAATATTGCACAATCTGTATATGGCCGAATGTGCCCCACTTTAAAATGCCGAATGTACCTCGAATGTACTTTTTATAGTTTTTTGATTTTTTTCGATGAGATTTGTAAAAACATTATATTTTTAAATATTTTTATAATAATACTCTTCGTAGTTAACCACTTTTTAATAATATTGTTTTAAAAATGTTAGAAGTTTTATCACGAAATACTTACGAAATGGAATTGAAATATTACAGAAACATCTATAAAAATACAAAAACGTATGTATCTACATAAGCTTATTAACTAGAAATTTCAAACTTTGTGTCAGTTATTTATTTCGATATTCGATGCCAATGTATCGAAACTAGTGATGTACGGTGAGAGCTTCATATCGAAAACGCGATTGCCGAAGGTGCCCCGATGCCGAAGGTGCCCCAGTCTCCCCTACTTATGTATGAAATGTCTATTTATTATTTATAGCCAGTTTTTTCCTGTTACTCCTCTTGGGAGCATAGGGTTTTACTGCGATATAAACATTACGAAACAAAAAACAACATTCTAAAACATGTCTTTTAAACATAAAATGCATGTAAACAATAGCAACATTGTTTGTATATTCTTCTACCCTTGTCTACCGGAAATGATAAGTAATGGAAATTGTGATTGGGACACACTTTCTATGCGCATAAAAATCGGTAATCATCACACAACACACATGTACTGTATAAGTCGGTTATATGCGATTCGCTTAAGTATCATAGTATCATTCCATATATATGAATCCAGTGGTATTATCTTTTCTGTAAAATATATAAATTTATTTTTCGTTTGAGACTTTTCTATTGAGGTTGTTCGACTATTGTATCTATGTACTGTAAGTCTTCTGCGTAGGTATACATATACTTATTGCCGTAGTTGAACGTGATGAAATTCACCGCAAGGAATAAATATATTTTAATACCGTCCACCGATTTTATATAAATGATGCATTAAAGTCCCTATATTTCTTTTGATTTGCACGAAATTTTGCATAGCGTACTGGAATGAGTCTGGAGTGACGAGTGTTAAGTTTCGTGAAAATCGGTTCAGATTTCGATATAGCTCCCATATACATTTTCGATCGAATTTATGTAAATGTTGCACTGAAGACATAAAATATTTCTCCGATAGCGATATAACTTTGCACAGGGTACTTTTCCACCCAGTGGGAAACAAAAATACCTAATTATAGCTAATTAGTTAAAAAATAAAGAAAAGTCTTAAAACACCGAATTTTGGGTACAGCTATATGGGGGCTACCGTAAAAAATTGGCCAATATATCTCATTACCAATACCAAACATCTCTGAAGTAAAATTAATATAAGTTCAGAATTTCAATCTTCCATTTCGGCATTTTGGGGTTCATAAGCGCGATACATTGGGTTCTTTGTGGGTACCAAAATGTTCCACTTAAAATAAAAATATTGGTCCTTTTTGGTAGCCCTCATATAACGGTACCGCCCAACATTCAGTACTTTGGGATTTTTGAGAGCGTTTTCCACCGAATTCCCTGTTATTTAGAACTTTCGGTTCTTATTGCGTACTGAATCTTTCCACTCAAAAGCACAATATAGGTCCAATCTCACTCCCCTTTTTATACCCTTTACCTTACTATGGTAGAGGGTATAGTGCCTTTGTGCATATGTTGGTAAAAGCAAACGGAAATGAGATAGACACATGGTTCCTTTTGAATCACTTTCTAAGCCGATTTATGAATGTCCGTCTGTCTGTCCATGCTAAATTGTAAACAAAGTGCAGATCGCATTTATTATCCAAATGAGATGAAATTTGGCACACACCATTTATTTATATAGCTCTCGTATATATTTTCGCCCGATTTTTTTTTCAAATAGTGCACCAAGAGTCAAATTTAGGCCGATTTTGCACAACGTACTGAAGTTACTATAACATAACGTGTGCCAAGATGTATTGAAATCGTTTTAGATTTAGATATAACTCCCATATAAATTGTACATCAAAGAGACAAATTAAGACCGATTGACTCGAAATTGTGCACAACGTTAGTATAGCCTGGCATGTGCCAAGTTTCGTTGAAATCGGTATAACTTTATAGTTCTCATATATATTTTCACCCAATTTTAAGTAAATGGTGCACCAAAGAGTTAAAGTTTGTCCGATTGACACAACATTATGCGCAGCGTATCGAAATGGGTAAGTTTGATGAAATTGGTTCAGATTTAGATATAGCTGACATATAAATTTTCTCTAAAGTTAGTATAGTCTAACATGTGTTAAGTTAAGGCATTAAATTGAACCTAGAATGTTGCGTTTTGTAAAAATTGGTTTAGTTGCATATATTGTTCCCATATATATTTTCAACTGATTTCATGTTAATTGGGCACCAATTAATGAGCTGGTGTCCAATTGGGATTAACTTTTAAACAGCGCTCTGTTTTGTGATATAATGAATAGTCTGATTTAAATCGATGTACAAAAGTTTGTCTCATCGCGCAAAAACTTGTCTAAACCTGTCCTAATGAAATGGAGTTTGGCATAGGTTAGCGAGGACATGTGTGTAGGTTTATGTACCTAATAAGAACACATTGTACCAAATTTCAGCGAATTCGGTAGAAAAGCGTTATCACGAACCCCCAAAATATCGCAACAATTTGGGGTACCGTTATATGGGGGTTGCCGGAAAAAGTATATCGATATTTATAATTTTTAGTGGAGAAATTTGGTACTAAATTTAGGTACCCATTGTATTAAATTTTAAAGAAATCGCTTTAAGAGCGCGTTCAAGGCTTATAGCAACAGACTGGCGTATATGCTTAAATCGCTTACTGGTTTTAATATGGACCGATTTCAGGTAAACTTTATATGTGTTATTTTAGACCCAATAGCGATATAGAATGTATTATAATCAATAAAAAAATATTGATTGCAAATGGAATCAAAATTGTTGGTGGAGGGTATAATATTTGTTGAAGAGTTTTTAACACCATGGAGTAAAATTGCTGAATACTACCAGCATATAGCCTGTATTACAATACTCAATCCTCTGAATTCGATAGAAGCTGTTTACCCAAACCATTTTCGTACAACCAAAAATATTTTCACATTCATAACACCTCTAGTTGAATATATCTTTCGTTTCAATTACATGGCACCGACTGTTCATTCTTATAGTAACTGTGACAAACAATATGAGTGAAGTTAAGAAAATAAATCTCAAAACAGAAAAATCCCTCACATATATAAAAACCTATAAAAAGTGTCCTTATTCATTTCTACGTACCTACATGTCTTGTGTTCGCATAAAATACAAAATACCAACACTTTTGTGTAAATCAAGTCTCGTCGTCATATAAATAAACATAAACAACAACAATGCTCTATAAGAACATTACAATAGTATTGGCAGAATTACCTAAACTTTGTTGGCTTGTCTAGGGACTTCCGACGGAATTTCGTGATGTCTCGTTACATAGTTCAGTTATGGCGGGGCGGCGGGATATACAAAATGAGAAGAATAGAAGTGCCGCTACTGCTTCAAGCTAGCTGAAAATTAATTGATACCAATCATATGGTCGTATGTAATCTAATGTCGGAGTTACACTTAAATATTTACAAGTGCTTACGTATTCAGATATTATTTAGTAAACCATTGCCACAATTGGGGACAGAAATAAAGGGCTGATATCTTTGAAATGTTCCATTAGGTTCCAGTTATGGTCAACGCCTATAAATTTAGGTGATTATCAGATAATAATTTTGGGATGAAATGGAGCGAAAACTTAATTTTTTGTGTTTTTTTTCTTGTCGATCTATAGGCCACAATTGAAAGCCGAACAGCACAATACAACCCAAGATGAAAGGAATCTGGCCAAGTAATTAGAAGGGCTGTACTGAATATTAGTGATATTCGTAAAATATGTCAGTGTTAGGAAGAGGTGCTGTTGACATCTAATCTGACAAGAGGGTTGAATTATTACGAAGTATTCCCCACGCTCGGAATAAATATCCGTAGAAAGTTAGAGTTCCGTGGTAGTTGTGTAGGGTATCGTATGGTCGGCCCCGTCCGACTATACTGCTCCGCTCACTGGTTTTTTAGTATTTTGGGGGTTTTGATCGTATTTTTCCACCGAATTGGCTGTAATTTAGTATTTTGAGTTCATAATAGGTACCAAATATCTTCACAAAAAATAAATATAGGTCCATTTTTCGGATAGCCCTCAAATAAGTGTATCCCCCAATTTTCGGTATTTTGGGGTTCTTGAGCATGTTTTTCAACCGAATACACTGAAATTTGGTATATTAAGTTCTTATTAGGTGCTAAATGTCTCCAAAAAAAAATATAAATATAGGTCCACTTTTTCTGGTAGCCCCCATATAACGGTACCCCCTAATTTTCAGTATTGTGGGGGTTTTGATCGTATTTTTTCACCGAATTGCCTGTAATTTAGTGTTTTGGGTTCTTAGTAAGTACCAAACCTCTCCACAAAAAATTATAAGTATTGGTCCATTTTTTCCGATAGCCCCCATATAAGAGTACCACAAAATTTCGGTATTTTGGGGTTCTTGAGCGCGTTTACAAACGAATTCGCTGCACTAATTTCGGAAGAAATAATAAGATGAACAAAGTTTGGATAAATCAAAATTTTTTGAAACAAATTTGGTCCAAAGAAACATGGGTGTGTAGGACCAATATTTAGGACCATAATCGGTTTGTAGAAATATCGGTATAGGTACACTTTTTGGTATGTTCCCTATATTTTTATTTCAAGTATCTGTCAGTATATCTATGGATACACTGCACCATAGATAGTGCAGGGTATTCCCGAACTTAACGCTTTTTCACTTGTTATTCTTCTGGAAGGTCAATTATTACAACTCAACGAAATTATCTTCGTCATTTTAATGTCCGAACAGCACCCAGTCACAACATGATTAGGAACTTAGTCTCCCGTTTTGAGGAACATGGAAGAGTGTTAGATCTTCCAGGAAGATGAAGAGGTCTATCTGTGCGCAATGAAACAGTTGTAGAGGCTGTACGACCGAGTATAAACGGAGATCCATCTGTATCTAGTCGTCGTCGTTGTACTCAATTGGAAATCTCCAGAACATCCCTGCAAAGAATTTTGAAGCGGAATCTTAAAATGTGTTCGTATAAAATTCAAATGGCAAAGCAACTGCTCCCCCAAATTCCCAATAGGTAAACTTTTTGGTATGTTCCCTATGTTTTTATTTCAAGTACCTGTCAGTATATCTATGGTGGAGGATATCCAAAGTTCGGCCCGGCCGAACTTAACGCTTTTTCACTTGTTTATATTAAAATAGTTATCTGATTTGTTCTGCGTATTGGATTTGGTTCTAAGACTCTCTTGTAATCATTTCACATGCGGAGGATAGAACGTAAGGTTCGATAATGTACTATATATGAATTATACCCCGGATTTAGGGCTAGGCCGGAAGATACAAAAAAACTAGAACATATATATGAACTGTAACCCTCATTTAGGCCTAACCCCTGTGTGGGTACCAGAAGGAGTGGACCGATATTCCCCATGTTGGAGCTTGAACTAATTTTGGATGAAATAATAAGATGGGCAAAGTTTGGATGAAATCAACATTTTTTGAACAAAATTTGGTCCAAAGAAACATGGGGTCTAGGACTAATATTTAGAACCATAATTGTCGGTATGGGTACACTAAATGTCGGTACAGGTACATTTGTGGTATGTTCCCTACATTTTTATTTCAAGTACCTGTCAGTATATCTAAGGTGGAGGGTATCCAAAGTTCGGCCCGGCCGAACTTAACGTTTTTTCACTTGTTTCTATCTCGTTTTGAACTAAACAATGAAAATCCGCTAAAATATATGCAACACATTTACCCAGATACGACAAAATAAGAACTGAGACTTTCAATTTCATTCGATTTAGACAATGATGACTGGATGCTGTGTATCCTGGCAATGCTCTCTTATCTTGGGTGTGTGTATGTGAATTAACAGAGCAGAGAGTTGCCGGAATTTGAGAGCACTGTTAACTTGTAATAAACTTAAGTTGGAAATTATGACTGTAACATTATTGAAGTAACAACATTTTGCCTTCTAGACAGGGGTATGTAAGGGTGTATTATAATGGGTCGTTTTTATTGTGATGCTAAATCTCTGTAAATGCATTTAGCCACTTTAACAGTATATCGAAATGGGTCGTCATTCGCATAAAGCTTAGTAAATTAGCAAATATACATATTCCTAGGATGTTTGGTATTGAAATTGTACCGTCCCATGTTCTGCATTATGAAAGTGGTAGTCGCATTTTTCAACCAAAGTGGCCATACTATGCATTTCCATTCTTCGCAGATTTTTCTCAATATTGATACCTGACATAGTCCGCATAATTAAAGATTCTTGGAATAAACATATTTAAAAAAAACAACATTTGTCGATATAGTTCTCATTTAAAAAATTCACAAATTTTTCGGTATTTTGAAGATTTTAGACTAATGGGCGGAATGGCTATAATATGATATTTTTTCTTCTTAGAGGGTGAAAAATATCTTTGCAGAAAATTTTCGATACAGGTCGATACATATTTAATAACAGCGATGTTGAAAAACGCGTTGTACAAAGTGCTAAACGCACTTCTTTACAAATTCAAGGCATGCTTAAAGTTATCCTTCATAAAATGTCTGTGAACTGTCTGGGAATTTAGTCCAGTTGAAGCAACTTCGGTGAAGTTTGATTCTCTTTCGTGCACATCATCATTCTTTTCGGAATTTTTAGGTATAATAACTATTGAAACCAGAAAGAAAATTTTACCACTATGGGTACACAGAAGAGATGATAATGATAACAATATCCTATTGATATAAAAGACAAAGCATCTTTGGAAGATCATTGAAAATTAATCGCGCGAAAATAATTTGTGATCTACATAGATAGTTGAACCATACACATACCATTCTGAAATCTATGATTGCATTGGATTCTTTGGTCTAACATTTGTATGAAATCCAACAGAATTATGTATGAGAGCTATATGTAAATCTGTACCGATTTCAACAAGACTTTGGAAAATTTTGTCTCAATCGGGCAAGTCTGGTTCAATATTTACATAAAATCGCACGAAACTTATATGGAGCTGCATCTAAATCTGAACCGATTTCAGCTAAACTTCACAAACATCAAACTGGACTTAATTTGTAAATCGACATGCATAAATCGACTCAGAAAGACTCTATGCATATTCTCAAAAGGAACCATGGGTTTATCTCCAAATGTTACATACAAACATGGAGTTCTTCTAGATTGGATACAACTTTTTATCGGAATTTGTGTTATTGTTGGGGCAAACTGCATCGTAGCTGGTGAGTAGGTTCGGCTTAGCTATTAAATAGGTGTAGCACGTAGCAATTGAAGAGGTGTAGCCCGTAATGTGGATCATTTTCGCATGACGGATGCACCGCACTAAGCCACCAATTCAATACACCCTGATCACAGTTGCACCAATTCCAATCTGATTTATCTCGGTAGATGCTGCTACCGGTGTCGTGTGTTCTCCTATCACTCTGTACTCTTGAATGGCTTTCCCATGTTTTATCTAGAAAGCCGTTGATCAATACACCCTGATCAAAGTTGCACCAATTCCAATCTGTTTTATCTCGGTAGTTGCTGCTACCTGTGTCGGGTGTTCTCCTATCACTCTGTACTCTTGATTGGCTTTCCCATGTTTTATCTAGAAAGCCGTTGATCTAGAGGCTATGTTTTGTATCACAGGCCTTTCTCTCCAGACCATGAAGATTCTTCCAGATATGCCTAAGCGGTAGATGCCTATCAATTTGGTAGTAATATATTGCATTGAAAACATCTTGTTGTGTTGACGGACAAAAAAGAACCTTTTAGCAAAATTGAATAATTTTCCATTGTGTAACACTTACGTTAGCCGCATAGCTTTCCATGAAGTTTCCATCGTTTTATATGTTGCATCCAAGGTTTCTTTATAGCCACTTCAAACGCTGCAACGAACGCGTATGACTTATATTGGATATCGAATTTGACTCATAGAACTTCCGACCAGCACATTAAAAATAAAATTATAAATTAAGTGTTACAATAAATACACGGAAATGCAAAGCTGCTGCTATACTGAAATTGGCATATACCAACTTTGTTTTAATTCGGTTTAGATTTGAATATACCTCTAATATATGTTTTCGTCCGATGCCATGTATATAACACAACAAATGCAGTGCATCAAATATGATTTTGATACTGAACTGAATCTGTACTTAAGGGAACCCCCCTATTCTCGAATTTTTATTTTTAAGATTTTAAATAGTCTGGTAAATGAATACCAATGTTTGTTAAGGTTTGTTACTTTGCGCATATATATTTGAAAATTTAAAACGAAAGGAAAATAATTTACAAAAAATGTTTGTTGTTGTTTTGTTGTTGTTTTTAGTGATCAAAGAAACGTCCTTATTTTTGATTTCGGGCATGGTAACTCCTCACTGGAACATCGGAATCCGAAAATTCCAACGGTGTTAGAAAGAGTACATGTCTGGCTCTCGTATGACTTCGGACAGCAATTAACAAAATGGCGGAACTTTGATTTTTTTTCTTTTTTTTTTTTTTTTGACCACCAACATAGTTAAAAACCAGTAAGAAAAGTAGCAAAGTCGGACTGGGTCGACTATATATGTATCCTAACAATTTCATGTCATGTCAACCTATCAGATTTAAGGAAATCGATTTATAGCAAACATGATACACGCAACTCAGTATGCCGCACTGTTAAAATATAATCTCAATCAGACACCCATTCGAAATACATATGGTACGTTGTGCAAAATGCCGTGTCAATCGGACAAACATTAGGAGTTTGGTGCACCATTTACTAAAATATATATGTGGCACCTATGTTTAAATCTGAACCGATATTCTCGAAACTTAACACACCTCATTCTAGACTCAATTTAGTATGCTATGCCAAACATGGTGGAAATCGAAAGATATATAGGGATTTAGGTGCAACATTTACATTAAATCGGACGAAAATATATACGTGAGCTATATCAAAATCTGAACAGATTTTCAGGTTCATCATCATTCATCATTCTAGACTTAAATCGAAATATATATAGGAGCTTTGGTACTAAATTTACATAAAATCGGACGAAAATATATATGGGAGCTATATCTAAATCTGAACCGATTTTTACGAAACTTAACACATGTGATTCTAGACGCAATTCAGTGCGCTAAACCAAATTTCGTGCAAATCTAAAGATATGTAGGGACTTTGATGCACCATTTACATCAAATCGGACGAACATATATATGGGAGCAATATGTAATTCTGAACCGATTTTCACGAAACTTAGCACACATCATTCTGGACCTAATTCAGTAACCTATGCCAAATGTCGTGTAAATCGAAAGATATATGGGGACGTTGGTGCCCCATTTAGCTTAAATCGGATGAAAATGTATATGTGAGCTATATCTAAATCTGTCCCGATTTTCTCGAAACTTAACACAC
The DNA here is from genome assembly GCF_032173495.1 of Musca vetustissima. Lineage (NCBI taxonomy): Eukaryota > Metazoa > Arthropoda > Insecta > Diptera > Muscidae > Musca > Musca vetustissima. The sequence goes on along the minus strand of NW_026883332.1, from coordinate 9,138 downwards.
ATCATTTTAGGGTTAATTCAGTAATATATGCCAAATTTCGTGCAAATCGAGAGATATATAGGGACTTTGGTGCACCATTTACATGAAATCGGACGAAACTTATATGGTAGCTATATCTAAATCTGAACCGATTTTCACGAAACTTAGCACACATCATTCTGGACCTAATTCAGTACTCTATGCCAAATTTCGTGCAAATCGAGAGAAATATAGGGACTTTGGTGCCTATATCGGACGAAAATATATATGGGAGCTATATCTAAATCTGAACCGATTTTCACCAATTTCAATAGGGTTCGTCCTTGGGCAAAATAAGTGACTTGTGCCAAGTTTCATCCAAATCGGATCAAAAATGCGACCTGTACTTTGCTTACAATTTAACATATACATACGGACGGACGGACGTGCATAAATCGACACAGAAAGTGATTCTATGTATATTCTCAAAAGGAACCATGTGTCTATTTCGTTTTGCTTGTTACAAACATATGCCCAAAACATAATACCCTGTACCACAGTGTGGTGAAGGGTATAATAAGGAAGATCTTCACCGATTGGCTTTATCCTAGTTCATACTATATATATACACTCACAGAGAAACGTCCCAAAATTTGAAATCGAATGGGTTATTAGTTTTTGAGCTATCGTGCCCGCAATTCGCAAAAACACTGTTTGGAGTAAACCGTGTTTAAAGTTTGAGAAGCCCTCTTGCTGTCACTTGATGCTAACACAGTAAATCGGCTATATCTTCAAAAATTGTTGCGATGTCCACTTGAAAATTTATAGGAACATTCTTGAATTAGTGTAGGTTCGAATTAATTCGAAATACAAAATACAATTTTTTGAAACCGAGTATTGGGAGTCCCCTTAAATCGGTAAAGATCCCGATATATCTCCCATATGATTCTCCATGCAAACGATTGTCATAATCCCGTAATTTTTTCGTATTTTCATTACTGGTTATATTTCAATCTGTTTTTATATTTTTTACCACAGTGTACATTTTTATGTTACAAATTCTTTCTTACTGCTCTTTACAAATTCAAGAGAATCCAATGGCCCACTAAATTACTTTGTAGCAGAAGTGGACACAAGAGTCATCTCTTAAAATGTTCTCTTAACCTACACACACATACACAACAATTCTAGCCTAACAAAAAATACAAAACCGGTTGTTATCAAAACAAAGCATACCAATACATTTTCTAGCATAAAAAGATTTCACTCTCAATACAAAGCCATAAAGGATGTTAGAAAATTAAGATGGTTGTGCGTGTGTGAGTGTTTTTGTATGTGTACAAGTTCTTACTGCATTTAAAGCGGGCATTTCAGTACGTTTCTCCCAGAAAGGAAAATCAAATTGAGTTGTAGATGTCTATGGTCGCGAATGAGAAACATTTCTAACATTTAAGAATATTTTAATGTTGAAGTTAAATTATTATTACTGTTAACCGCTGCTATGACAGCAATTTATTATCCTACATGCACGTTGATGAGTTCTTGTACAGTGACATGGCAATTGCTCTCTAATTATTCTCCCTCTATGATAATGATAAAGCACCAATAATATACTACAATTTCAAAAGATATTTTTTAAAAACCGCTTAATGTTTAACAAGAACGTGATTTTGTCTATGTTAAATAGAAAGTAATTCATCAATATTTAAATTTAAAATACAAAACATGACAATTTGTGTGTTGCCAATTGTCGATATTGTAGAAAAATTTTAAAAATTGTATTGTTTGGGGATCTAATGGAGAGGGCATAATTAATATGGATAAGAATATTTTCAAATATAGATAATTTTACGAAAAATTCTTAAGGGGCAACATAACTACATGATCTTCATTAAACATCGCATCTCTTAATGATAAGAAATAATGATAAGAAAAACCCACAAAATTTCTGTAAATACACTTGTCATGAGCGAACAAATATATAAAAGAGGTTATTAGAAATACTTCAACGTACAAGACATTCAATTATACTAACTTCAGTACATTGTACAAAATTTCGGGCGGTCTGTCAACCTTTGGGTCTTCCGTGCACAATTTTCATTAAAACGGACGAAAATTTATATAGCAGCTATATCTAAATCTGAACGGATCTTCACGAAACTTAGCACACATCATTCTACTCTCAATTCAGTACTCGAAGAATAAATAGGGTCTTTGGTGTACCATTTACATTAAATCGGACGAAAATATATATGGGAGCTATATGCAAAACTGAACCGATTTTCACGAAACTTAACACACATCATTCTATTCTTAATTCAGTACGCTGTGCCAAATTTCGTGCAAATAGAAAATTATTTAGAGACTTTGGTGCACCATTTCTATTAATTCGGGGGAAACTATATATGGGAGCTGAACCGATTTTCACGAAACTTTGCACACATCATTCTGGACCTAATTCAATACTCTATGCCAAATTTCGTGCAAATCGAAAGATATATAGGGACTTTGGTGCCCCATTTACCTTAAATCGGACGAAACTATATATGGAAGCTATATCTAAATCTGAACCGATTTCAAATTTTATTCTCAATGGCACCAATTTTGGGAGTTTGGTGCACCATTTACTTCAAATTGGATGAAAATATATATGAGAGCTGTATATAAATCTGAACCGATTTCAACAAAACTTGGCATGTATCAACCTAGACCTAATTCAGTACTCTGTGCACCATTTACATAAAATCGGACGAAACTATATATAGGAGCTATATCTAAACCTAAACCGATTTTTTCCAATTTCAATAGGTTTCGTCCTTGGGCCAAATAAGTGAGATGTGTCAAATTTCATTCAATTCGGATGATAAATGCGATCTGTACTTTGTTCACAAAAATATATGGACGGACAGACGGACATGCTTAAATCAAACTCTTGGTGCCAAACAAATCTTTAATTGCTAATAATACCTACCTAAACTTATCAAGATAGCACAGGATGAACACAAACGAAAAAATCTTAGAATATATCAGTAGTACATTGCCTTTCACATCCTTACAAGTGCTACGTACAAATTGTTAGTAGATAGAAGACGGCGGTGTAATAAAAATAGTTTTTATATCCTTCACCACACTGTTTTACAGGGTATTATGTCTTTGTGCATATGTTTGTAACAGGCAAAAGGAAAAGAGATAGACACATGGTTCCTTTTAAGAATATGCATAGTGTTTAATTTAGATTTGTATAAAAATAATACTTTTTATTGACCCCTGATGTGGTCTTCTATTATTCGTTAAAATGTATGCGCTACGGTTTATTGCAACCTTGAGTTAGCGCTTTTGACGTTTTAACGAATAATCAATTGTCACATGCTTTGCCGCCTCCTTTAAGCATCAAGGAGTATCTACCTGTCATTCGGACAGACAACATCGCATTTCGTTGCGAGCACATATCGTTGTGCCTAGAAAGGTAATATCGTTACCATCTACTCAACCTATCAATAAACCATTGAATATCACTAAGAAAACTCTTGTGTTTTTTATTTCTATTCTTTACTTTCCGGCACACGGCTTACGTACAAACCCCTACCCTACGGTCCACTGCTCGACGCATTCGGCGTACCGACTCCCATCGGCGGAGCCCCTCTGAGCTAAACACATAGAATCACTCGATTTATGCATGTCCGTCCGTCCGTCTGTAGATGTTAAATTGTAAAAAAGGACAGGTCGCATTTATGATCCGATTTGGATGAAATTTGGCACAAGTCACTTATTTAGAGTGTATACACGAGCCATATCTAAATCTGGTTAAACATGAAGGAAATTTTACACGTGCCAATTGGTATGGTGCAGTATATATGTGAGCTATATCTTGGGCGCATATATATAAGGCTCATAATGAAAAAAATATATATATATATCGTAGCTTTACCTATGAGCTGGTCAAATTAAGAGTAAATGGTGTACTATTTAGATGAAATCGGCCTGCTTGGATTCTCTGAGTTTTAATGCGTCTCTTTATGCATAACGATGTCTGTAGAATGGTCAATTCCCAAGAACGAACTTCAGATGCGACAATTGTGTTATTGGCTTGAGATGGAAAATGTTCTCTTTAGTCAAGAAGGGGTTTCGATGACATTTTGGATAATTTTTTCACTTTCAAGGATCAAATCAGCGAAGACACGACGTTGTTTATAATCCATCGTAATGAGATCTTCTGTTAACAGAATACGGTACAATGACCTTTTAAGTTTGTGTACTGCCCAATTCCAAAGAGCAACTAGGAATGGACAATTCCCGTTTTTTTCAGACCTTGGGCAACAGCACCAAAAATCTCAGTTGTTGTTATGAGCGCATATATGGAACAATTGTCATGTCATTTTGTCCAGGCTCAGATTTTTACTCGGGAATGAGTTAAAATTGTAGATCTGTCCGATTATTTGTCTGATAGTTTTATTCTCGAATCTGTGGAGCCTTACGAAGGTACATTACCATTGAGGAGATAATGGAGAAAGCTGAGCAACTCATTATCAGAAAATTGTAATCCATTCCTTGTTTAATTTGTAGGTTTATATACTTTACATGGAATGCACAAATTAAATAGAATATATGGGAAATTACAAAAATTTTTTAAATTCCTTGAAGCTGAGGTTTGCAAGCTTATAACTCGCGAAATATGAACATATTGCATATAATTTAAATTCATTTCTTTAAAATTAAGTGTTCCTGTCAAAATCTTTAAATACTGGTAATAAATAATAAGTTGCGTGGAAGCTGTGATGGTGGTAATGTAAAACAAGTGAAAAAGCGTTAAGTTCGGCCGGGCCGAACTTTGGATACCCTCCACCATAGAAATACTGAAAAATTGCTGAATAAAAATATAGGGGACATACATTTAACTACAATTCTACCAATCGATTGTTGTAATCCAAATGGAAATTTCAGCAATTTCAATAGGGGTTTTCCCCTAAAATCTCAAAACCCCAAAATGTTGACATAGTAGGGTGAAACATTTGTATAAAGTCCTGAAAATACTCCTGGTTAGAAGGCAAATTTATAAGAGGCATACTAAAGCCGGACCAATATTGACAACATTGTGTAGGAAATAGCGAATACTTGGTGTTTTCATTATATATAAGAGGTTATGCCCGATATAGCTCAAGTTCCAAGCTAATAATTTAGTTTTGAATTCCAATACCGCGCATCACGCTAAATATTAAATATGTAGGATGTTTTATATAGGACCTGGAATGCGGGTTGATATAGTTCATTCTCAAACCTCACGTTCAAATTTTTATGTCGATATCTACCAATAGAAAAATGATTGCAACATTTGGCTAAACCGACTCGTTTTAGTATGAACTGAAAATTTCGTCCACAGAATATCCCCCATTCTATGGTGGAATAAAGCTATATGGGGATAACCCCAACACACGGAACAAATTAGCTAACTATCTATATATATAAAAATGAATTGCTGTTCGTTAGTCTCGCTAAAACTGAAGAACGGCTGAACGGATTTTTCTGATCTTAGTCTTGAAATGTTCGTGGAGCTTCAGGGAAGGTTTAAAAGGTGAGAAAAATTCGAAAACCGCGAAAAATTTGCAAAAAAAAATATTATGAAAAAAAAATATTTTGAAAACAAATATTCATTTGTCAAATATCGAGGCACGGTCATACTGTTTGGTTTATTGCTTTAACTAGCAATGCCAGCAACAACGTTATGTGCATTCGTCACAAAGTGACGACACATAGCAGTGGGAAATGTATTGTAGTTGTCTGTAAATGCCTTGTTGACCACGAAGTCAGGCGCCAACGAAACGAACTTCTCATTGGGGTCGTATCGCTGGTAGCGTAAGAACTTCGAATTGTCACAAGAGACATTTGGGTTTGAAAGGTTTTTTTGTAAAGAAGCTATTAATAGCTTCTGGGGAGAATATCCCAACAAAAAACTAAGGGAACTGATGAGGATCAGTGGCGAGATCCGAAACTATAGTCTTCCCTGCCTTACCCCTCGGCGGACAATGCCATACATTCCCCACTAATAAATAGTTGTTTTTTATAAAAACAACAAACTGGGATTAAGCCTGACTATTTTGCAAAAACAATTTTCAAAATATTTTATTTTATTCAATTGACATTGTAATGAAACTTTTTTTCTGAGAATGCAAAACAATAATAGAGAAGTTACGCGATCATTGTACGTACACGTCCTCCATGAAATTCACGTACATTTTGGGACAAATGCAAGGATGAAAATCTGAAGATTCAGAAAAGAGTTCCGATTCTAAGACACATGCCCTAGATTATTCTTCTTGAAAATGATAATAATAATAGGAACATGTTGTTATTGAAGTACCTAAAATGTACCATTATATGGTGGTTATATGCCTAATCGTTGGTCAATGTCTTTAATCGCATATGTGTATCACAGAGAAAATTAAGTTCATATTGAAAGACAACAACTATAAAAAGCATTTGTTATAACAAAGAGTCTCATGATGTTACCTCAATATGTCAACTACCGATATATTTAATACCATGAAAAATCGTTGTTAAGATCGAACTTTTGTACTTTCTAATATGTAGATTCTTTAAATCGGCCGGGACATTTATATGGGGACTATGTTACACAGTACGTGTAGTAGATTGGAAAACGGTGGGTAAGAACTTCAACATACTGAAAATTAAACGGGAAATATGTATGGCGCCTTTCTATTACATTAAGCCAAATCCATGATCCATCCATTCCGTCAAATTCTTTACAAAACCGAAAATGGTGCGGGACCCGTATGTAGGAGCTATACAAAACTTGGTCCTGAATTGAAATGTTTCCGCAAATGTGTTTTACTCTTTCAATATCACGGAATGATATATGATATGAATGATATACGATACTACAATGGGTATGGATATATATACTAATACCACATGAGAAAATACCGAACAATAAGAGTATGTCATTATATGTATATCATTATATGGGGCTACCCGGACCAATTTGCACCAATATTGATAATTTTTTGTAAACAGGTTTTCTTCATCCAAAATAAAACATTACAGCACTTCGACTGAAACACTCCCTAAAATACCGAACTCCTCAAAGTACCGAATATTGTGGGTACCTCAAAGATTTAACCAATATTGACAATTTCAGTACGATTCATTCTACCAAATATACAACCAAACGTGCCCAAACCCCCCACAGTATCGAAATAGGTTGATTACTATTACATGGGGGATATTTGAAAGCTTGGGCAAACATAACATTGCAGCCAAATACCAAATATTAAGGGATGCCGTTAGATGGAGATATCCGAATACTTGAGTCAATATGGAAAATTCTAATTAGGGAGAATTTCTGCCCAATAAGTATCCCTAATATTAGGTTTGGGAAAAGAAATCCATTAGACCGGTGGAACGATCGAATTTTACAGGCATGTCGTTACATTGTCCAGGAGCTAAAAATTAAACCTGGATTCAAAAAGAAGCTCAATGGTTGGGTGCCTCACCAATTAACAGAAAAAATGGAATGGATCGAATTTCCATCTGCGAAGCCTTGACCAAACGGAATGAGATACTCTTATTTTTATAAACGGATGGTGACTGCAAATGAGAAATGGATCACATACGATAACCCTATGCAAAAACGATCGTGGTCAAAGAGCGGTGAAACACCTCAAACGGTGACCAAACCAGGACTAACGACCAGGAAGGTTCTGCTATGCATTTGGTGGGACTGGAATGGGATTATTTATTATGAGTTGCTTTCATATGGCCAAACGCTAAATTCTGATCTCTACTGCCAACAACTGTACCGTTTGAAGATAGCAATTGGCCAGAATTGGCCAACAGGGGAGGTGTCGTGTTTCACCAGGACAACGCTAAGCCATCTTATGAGTAATACAAATGTATGTGCAAATATACAATTTATATCTTAAATCGTGGTGGGAGCAACAAAACTCACTCATAAACATCAAATTCAGTTTTGTAATGTTACCCTATGTGTGCTCTGATAAATACCAAGATGTTACAAAAATATATTCAAATCACCTTATGATGGTGGGTATAAAAACAATCTAAAATGCCGAAAATTATACATCAAAAATATTGTTAGGCAAGACAACGTTTGCCGGGCCCGGCATTTTGTAACATCTTGGTAAACAACATTCATATTGTAACATTACAAAATTGAATTTGATGTTTACGAGTGATTTTGTTTACCCTAACGATTTAAGATATAAATTTTATATTTGCACATAATTAAAAGTTTACAGAATATGGCTTAGCGTTGGTGAAACACGACACCTCCCCTGTTGGCCAATTCTGGCCAATTGCTATCTTCAAACGGTACAGTTGTTGGCAGTAGAGATCAGAATTTAGCGTTTGGCCATATGAAAGCAACTCATAATAAATAATCCCATTCCAGTCCCACCAAATGCATAGCAGAACCTTCCTGGTCGTTAGTCCTGGTTTGGTCACCGTTTGAGGTGTTTCACCGCTCTTTGACCACGATCGTTTTTGCATAGGGTTATCGTATGTGATCCATTTCTCATTTGCAGTCACCATCCGTTTATAAAAATAAGAGTATCTCATTCCGTTTGGTCAAGGCTTCGCAGATGGAAATTCGATCCATTCCATTTTTTCTGTTAATTGGTGAGGCACCCAACCATTGAGCTTCTTTTTGAATCCAGGTTGAATAATTTTTAGCTCCTGGACGATGTAACGACATGCCTGTAAAATTCGATCGTTCCACCGGTCTAATGGATTTCTTTTTCCCAAACCTAATATTAGGGATACTTATTGGGCAGAAATTCTCCCTAATTAGAATTTTCCATATTGACTCAAGTATTCGGATATCCCCATCTAACGGCATCCCTTAATATTCGGTATTTGGCTGCAATGTTATGTTCGCCCAAGCTTTCAAATATCCCCCATGTAATAGTAATCAACCTTTTTCGATACTGTGGGGGATTTGGGCACGTTTGGTTGTATATTTGGTAGAATGAATCGTACTGAAATTGTCAATATTGGTTAAATCTTTGAGGTACCCACAATATTCGGTACTTTGAGGAGTTCGGTATTTTAGGGAGTGCTTCAGCCGAAGTGCTGTAATGTTTTATTTTGGATGAAGAAAACCTGTTTACAAAAAATTATCAATATTGGTGCAAATTGGTCCGGGTA